>NC_069136.1:57761491-57826491 GCF_026914265.1 Mya arenaria | reverse complement strand
ATTCGAATCATTTACAGTTCATTGTATTTTTATTTCAACGTTAGGTTGGCTAGTTAATTATGACACATATAATACGTTTATCGGTATTTCCGATACAAGCCAATTTTCTGAAATAGGTCAAACGTTTCTTCCATTTTTTTAGTTTCGATTTTGCATGTTTCGAAATATGTCATACCTATGTTTAGAAGTGTGGAATTTACCATAAATCACTCGAAATTAATCCCGTCAAGCAACGAGCGACGCGCCGTAATTATATGCTGAGTTTAGGAGATTTTAAACGAAAGTGACTTTTGAAAACAAATACCGACCCATTTTCAATAAAAATCGTAAGGCTCAAGATTGTCAATTCACAGGCGTAACCCCATTTTGGAGTAAGCTGCATTCCAATACTAATATCGTAAGAATATTTATCGCATATAATCTGCCCGCAACTTTGTACTTGAGAACTCTCAAGCAGCGTAATGTTTACGACTAGGATATTACCCAGCCTGTGCAAGGAGACCATACCACTGCTGATGATAACCGTCTCAGAAAACCGGGAATACTGGTTTCATACTTAATATGTATTTTGTGCCTCCGGTTGACCTGGGTCAGTAGTCTTAAAATATCTTAATTCATCATCATCATCATCATCATCATCATCATCATCATCGTCGTCGTCTTCGTTGACGTCACCATCATAGCATCATCAGCATTATCATCATCATCATCATTATCGTCGTCGTCGTTGTCAACAGTAACAACAACAGCAGCAAAAACTACAGTATCAAGAACACAAGCAACAACAATACTTGCAGCTGAATCTAGTAACTATTGGAAACTTATAAAATGTATTTCTTTTTAACATCAAAATCAGTTTAATATAAAATAATAAATTAAACACACACACAGGGAAGGAAACGCGTTAACCTTCAGTTGCAGCGACATAGTGGGTTACCTTTCTTGTAACGGATATCAGTTGCAGGGGTTCGTTCATTATCGTACACCAACGTAATGATGTTATGCGTTAGATTTATCATTATTAAACCTCAGATAAGTAGATCCGATAATTTAACCATGCTAGAAATTCTTATCTTGCCCGTGTGGAACTCCTTTTTAATGGTCACCACATTACAATTACCTCCCTTGTTGAAGACTGTCGTCTGAAGCATCATGGAAACCATGTCTTGTGGCAATATTTAGAACGCTAATTAATTATTTCTCGCTTCAAATGTCACAATAAAACAGATTTCACGCACCTTTCAAGAAATAATGCTTCACTCTCCTTACAACAATTTAAGGACCGATTTGACTATTAACATATTCTAAATCACTGCGCGTATACCCATGACAACCACGAACTATCGCACATCCATACGCAATTATTTTCACTAAGTACAAAAGAGTTCCAGCAAAAATACATTTTTACTTAATTTTGTTTAACTGAGGTGGGAGAAAAAGCATCTACCATAGCCGCTCGTGTAAGATAGGTTCATCCCGACCCTCGCACAGGGTGTTTTGCGGAAACTCGGTAAACCTCTTTTCCGCAAAACAGCACCCGCTCGGGTCGGAATGAACCTATCTTACACTCTCGGCCATGAAAGATACTTATATTATTAAACCTCAGATGAATGAGAATGCAAAGTGTAAGATAGGTATCTCCGGCTCACTTATTGTATTGGAGGACTAAGTCAATGCATAATAAATATGTTACGATGTTTAGTTAAAACACTACTAGAAAGTATTTGCTGAGGTCAATTGGGAAACTGTTCCAATAAAGAAAAAAACAAAAGTACTATTCTTATAAGGGTTCGTGAGATATCAGGTAACCTTTGACAGGGTATCAAATGATCTCTGAAGGGCTAGGAAGAGAGAGAAGTAAGATAAAAAAAAAAAAGAATAACGCAAATCCTAAGTTTCATACACCATTTCCCATGATTTAAAGAATAAACGCACGGTCATGTTGCGCCGTCTCATCTCAATATCCCCGTTTGAAAACAGCGCATAATGGTTTCCCACTTTAAATAATATATGTTTATGAATACAGATAAATATGTCTACGCTATTTTTAAGCATACTAGGGCTAATGTGAAAGACAACTTCAGTAAACTTCGATTTGGAAAAAAATGTACAAAAAATGCGAAAGATGCCTGTGTTGTATGCGATGTGATCCATCAGTAAGAAAGATTCAATGCGTTGTGCAAAACGATGTCAATTTTTGGTAAAGTATTTACCAATTTTCATTTTTTCTCGCACCTGTATCATCTGGTGTCTAGTCCCTTCAACACCAATATAATTTTTATGATTAATTTTGTATGTAAAATACATCTTAGGTCGTCTGCTGGTCTGGTATTCATGACTCACTCAATTGTAACTGAGTCAACAAGATGCCTGTCAATCAGCAGGAATCTATTTCAAATGTTGAAGCAGACAGCGAAAATTTATTCAGACCACTAGGATCAAACTTAATATTTTCCGAATGAAGACTTGAATTATCGGCCTCATACTAGCTCTAATTCTAGGATTGTTTTGACTAAATACTGTTTCGCCGAATTTTGGACCTTATGGTATCTAGTCCCTTTAATAAACGAAATAAGAAATTATTGAAATATGTTATAGCCGTGGTTTATATAGTTTTTCGGGAAGAGTATATGTATTTAAAATATACAACATGAACAACCTTAAGTTCAATTTTCTTTCGAAGTTAAATATTAACCGTTAAGAATTAAAATGTGATATATCACACTACTAAATAATACTGTAAATGACAAAACAGTATCAGTTAATCTGGTCAAAACTCATGTAACCGTCATTTTGTTGCGAAACGTTTTGTTTATCTATTTACATAGAAGCTATAATATTTATGTTTTACATATCGTATAATTAATTAAAATATATTAGTATTTTTTGAAAAGATAAAAAAACTGATCTATTTTCTAATCATTTGGTTATAAAAAGTAATGCACGATAACAAATAACTGATTTTAACGAAATCATTTAAACTGTATATACTTTTAACATGTAAACACTAAGTAATACAAGAAATCTGAAAATCAAAATAGTTTTTTGTCACTGCCGCTGAAAATTGTACCAAGGTGAGAAAATATATTCTAATATTGCACTAATCGGACACCTCTTGTATGTTTCCAGCACCAACTGGCGGCGTCAATGTTTGGCGCCCTGTCCGGGCCACAGCACCATGGACTATGCTTGCACTAGTGCGTTCGTTGTCTATAAGAAATGACCAGGACCGGGGTGATATGTAGCCCGGGGGTGCACTCGGGGTGTCCACATTCCGGGCCGATACCGTCAAACTTCGTGTTCTTCTCTCGTTTCCCGTTGGTAAACTATTGCTGCCATATTGCGAATAATTGTTTCCATTTAAAACTATAGAGGTATTGTTTTGACTGCCTTCCGTTGGCGTCGTGCTTGCGATGTTTTGTTCGTCTATGTGACTGTTAACCAGTACCTCAGTGTATGAGGGTGGATCGATATCTCTGACAATATCCTCGTACTTAGGCGGAGACTGTGCCACGTACCTGTACTCGGGCGGGGAAATTTGACCGTAAAGTAGTGACGTGGTCTCGTCCAGCCGGTCATGTGACTGGTCGGGATTTCGACAACACTTTTGTATCACAATACTGAATAAAATACCGAGTATTAATACAGGTATTCCGTGAAGTATCAGATAAGCCCAGATTCTTGGTTCACATTTGGTCGTCAATTTTGAATGGTTAAACAGACCGATGTTGCCTTGGTTTACGGATATAACGGCAACGTCATCTGGTTGCCGAAGAACAATGTTACATTCAAGCTCGTTTATGCAGAAACTAGCTGCATTTTCTAGTTCATACACAGTCCTTGTAATGTAAAACTGAACGTTTATCCAGGTCGCATCCAGGTTCGAGCTCGCATAGATAACGAAATATTCATCGTCGTCAGGAATTATCCATCCGAGTTTACTAGCTTGTGACATATCACTACAGTCATCACCACTTGGTTGTATATAAATTTTCTCCAAATAACAGTCATTACAATCACTATATTGTTTCCAAAAGTTAAAGTTATCACGGCCTTGAATGAAATAAAACGTTACGAAAAGACGTGAACAATGCTGTAATCGTATTTCCGATCCTGATAAAAAGTAGAATGAAAAATAGTTGAACGAACTAGCGTCAATTGATAACGCAGCCCTCTGGTCCCAAGTTTCATTTGCTCGACGTTGTAGATTCTGTTTGGAAACGACGTAACCGTCAAACGTTATGCCCGGAGAAACAACGTTGACAACTTCACAAAACAGAAAGTCGACGTTGTTCACGATAGGCCGCATGTCTGAAGGCGCCACGAGAGGATAGTCTGGAGAAAACACGATAAATCCGAGCACGAGACACGAAGTTGTCATGGAGACGAAGAGCCACGCCCACAGGGTCTTAATACGCGTAGATTTCTGCATCTTCGTGCAGCAGAACACGTATCCGCAAGAGGAGCAGAGGCAGCCATAGCAACACTCGTCACATTCGTTGGGTCCCATGATTGTTTTTCGTTTTAAACAGGATATGTTTCATGAAAGACACTCAGCAACGTCACGGAGACCAAATGACTCTTGTCAAATGTTTTGAAATCAAGGATCGATGCTCAACCTTTTTGCTTACACCGACGATACTGATAAGCCACGAACACAGCCTGAGTGATGCATCAATCTTTTGCAATTTTGGCAGTACGTTTTAAAACTGAAAAATTAAAATGTAAATATTTAAATAAATGTATGATACATTCCATATAATATCAGTACGGTGAATATTTATCACTACATGTTTGTATATGAACACATTGAATTATGCATGTCTTGATTACCCAATAAAAAGAAGTACAACGAGTTGGTGTTTCCCCATACAAAACATGAGCGTCAACACGGACGTTGTGAGCGATCAAATACCGTAAGCTTATTCGTTTATGGGGTATTTATTTTCTCTACCTGTTTATTGAAGGATAATGTAACACATGGATTTTTGGGGAAGATTATTAGAACGCGGAAGGTAATAAACTCGGTCATCAGTTTATAAACACAAAGTAAACTCAAATTTATAGGTGTTCTTTACTGTGATACAAAAATACAAAAACCTAACACATATGGACGGGTAGAAACTCAGGTTTTAACTTTAAAGTTTTAAGTTTTAACTTACGGACTATCTATTGATGTATTTTTTGATGATATGTATGTTATTGACGTCGCGCGGAAACGCGACATCAGTTTGGAATAGGTGTCAATATTGTACCTTAGGCCTGGTTCATGAAAGCTAAGGAAAAAACTATGTTCTTCTTATTTAAAATAATCGAATCTCAATAAATAGGTAAACTTTAAAAATCAATGTCAATTCATAACATATAATAGTATCAATAATGCAATGCATTAAGAATGACCTTCTTCAAATTAATATAACTTAGCTTTTAATTGAACTATTTTATGAAAATATCATTGTAAGTATAATTATTTTGTTTTACAAGTATTTAAATGACTAACTGCTTAGTTAAAGTATGATAAAGCATACGTTAATCTTGGTACTAAGAAAATCAAGTTATATACAAATGTCGTTGTAAGGTCACTACTGCTTTTGAGGTTTATGGGTCAAAGGTGACGGTCGTATAAAACATCGAACTTGGTAGAGGTCCCTTAAACTTGACCAGCATCCTTAATATTTTTCACGTCAGTTTGTCAAGGTCATAGTGACATTGAGCTGAAAATCAGACATCGTTCAATAACTGAAGAATGCTTGTATCCAGATACCTCAAACTTTGTATGTTAGTAAACAGCATCTGCTTCCTTTTAGTTATGTGTCAACAACATTCGCGGCGTCTCTGATGATTTGCATCAAAATAAGTTTGTGCATTTGTAAGAACGAATTTTTATAAATACACATCTGAATGATAAAGAATGGCAGAACGAGCATTTCTTGAAAAACTAGTACATATGTGAACATTCCTACTAGGTTCAAGTCAGATTAAAACATCGTACTTGAATAGCGCATTCAAGCTGGATACAATTAAATGGTGTATGCCCCATACTAAGTACAGTGACAATTAAAACATGCCATGTAAAATAATATATGAACGATATTAATGAAAATTTATTTTGGTAATAGCATACCAATAAACTTTACCTGTTTAGTGATCAAGCTTATGTTATATCTACTGACCCAGCCTCGGTTTAAATTTCTGATTCACGCGATTAAAATCAATTAATGTTGACTGTTTTATAATCACAAAATATATGTACGGCATATGTAGACAATACTACCATCCCATTTGAAAAAATATATAATTTCAAAAACTAAATGAATATAGATAGAGTCAATAAAAATGAAATGAAAATTCGTAATGTAATATAATACATATAAAAGTATATACCTTCATCGCCAGTATCTTATTTAGCTATCCAATAGTATGTTACTTTTGAATCGAAATAACGTGACTAACATATTTATCTACATTTATCCACGTTTATTTATTGTTGAAATATCTCTTGTTATCAAGGAAGATTATTCATATCAGTAGGACAAGGTTCTGTATTGATAATTCATAAATCAAGAAAACATGAAAGTTGTCACGGCAATGTCATATATCAACTCAAATTTAGTTAAAGTGACACTCTTATTTAAAATCATTACATACGCATGTGTAACAAACTTCAATTCGACTGATAAACCTTTAACTTCTCACTAAAAAATGCATTTATGGGAAATATTAATTACTGATAACAAGATTGTAAACATGTATTTAATAGCTGAAAACGCAAAAAATATTAAATGATTGGTGAATGCTAAAAGATTTACTGTGATCTACTATCGTCTCATATGATGAAAATACCGTGTTTTCTTCACCTTTCTTTCAAATTAAACTCGGTATCCTTCATAAGAGCCACTGTTTTAGACATTTATTCATCTTTGGTAAATAAAAACAGATGTTTTAATAATGGTAAATCTTATTTGGGAGTAAGAGTGCATCTTTAAACTTCGTATCAAGATCGTAGCGTGTAATAATTCTTTGCCTAAAAAGTATCTGAAAAGTGTTATCCGGAAGTTATTGTCTTATCTATTATATTCATCATGAATATCAAGTTTCAGGTTTTAAGCTTTATCGACAATATCGTCAATACATATACAGTCGAAACTCGCTATGTCGAACTCTGTTATCTCGATGTTCTGGTTATGTCGATCCTTTATTTTCGAATGTTTTGGGTTTAGTATAAAACTTTTTTGTACTTCAGATTTATGAAATGTTCGTTATCTCGAAGTATTTTCTATGGTTCCAACGACTTCGACATAGCGAGTTTGACTGTTTATGGCTATCAATGTTTGCATCACCACCGTCAGTCATATTGATTTCTAAAGATATTGGGCATATGATTCCTACACGTTGCAAGACGCTCTTTTATCTGATTATAACAGTCTGAATCAATTATGGTAGTATTTTCTGAAAAAAAAGAAAATCGACCCTAACAAGAGATTATATGCGAAACGAAATTAAGGGAAATGAATAAAACGTTTAACATTGGATTTGATGACATTTACGAAACTATAAGGTAATTTTTTTGGTAAAATATTCTATTTGCCTTCATTTATAAAAAGAGACAGAACGACTTCAATCAATCAATCAATCAATCAATCAATCAGAGATCAATCAGAGATCAATCAATCAATAAACCGACCAATCAATTAATAAACGAATTATTTTATTAGAAGAAAAAGGCTACCGACCCATGAACATGACAATTCACGAAAGCATCAACAGAAAAAGCAAGTAATGCCAATAACATAAACACTATACATGTATGTAGTAGAGTTGCATGAATGGTGGTGGGTAAGGCACAAATGTATGTGAATTATGGAGTGTTTAAGATACGGTTTTACTTAATACATTTACAGAAATCGAATAGTTTAGTTTACAGTATCCATTGGATATATATTTGGCACATATTGAAGGACGTCTGTTCTGTAGTAACTCTGTGAAACCGTATTTGAGTTAGAAAAATGTATACAGTCGAACTCCTTTGGCTCGAACTCCCAGACACCGGCAACAATACCTCGAGCTTCGAGAAACTCGAGCTTAGCGTAAATGCCTATAGTAAGTAGATAGAAACCGATCCTTTTATCATCCAGTTGAAGCCAACTATAACATCGAGCTAAGCATGTTCGAGTCAACGGGTTTCGACTGTCTGTTCATATTATCATAAAAATGCTTAAAAGTCCGTGCCATTTCTGGGAGGCGTTTCAATAACGATTTTTGTCGTTCATTAAAGTTAACATAGTGCCATAGTTTCATAAATTTCCTCACATATTTTAGTGATTTGAACTTTAGCCAACATTTAAAATGAACACAATGTTGAGAAAAATGAAAATAGGCGTATTTCTGTTTGTGACATTTATACAGATTTATATTAAGACAACAGAAATAACAGTCGGAAGTCGCTTTGTCCAACTCTGTTATCTCGATGTTCTAGTTATTTCTTACCCTTTTCGATTTTGTTTTTGTTTAGTTATACTCGTTTACATTTCGGTTGCAAAAAGCGCGCTCAATATTGGTAAACACGAGTTTATCAATGTTATCTAGCTAAGTGGCCACGAAATCACATGCTAACAATCCCTGAACATCGCTAATACTTGTATTTGTTCACTAATCAAATGCAATAAAAACAAATAAACTCTTACAAATGTTATTTTCATGAACAGCTACGTGGCCATGAACTCCCCAGTAAGAAAAGTCCTAAAGGTATCGCTGATATTGTCTTTAGAGAAATCAAATGTGTTTTGTCGTTGTTTTGATCATTGCAGTCAAATGAGTTAAACCTGAGGCCTAAAAAAGATATATGTCTGTTTTCGGTAACCCGACCCTACCTATAAAAATGCGCCGACCCTAACTATTTTTTTCCGTTTCTGAGCAAAAAAATACTCGTTAGCGAATAGAGAGTTACGAAGGGCGGATAAATGCGAATTGGACGATCAGAATTATTGTTTATATGATAAAACAAAGTCAGGCAATGACAGTAATGTAGGAAAGAATGCCATGTGCAAGGAAACACCCTGAACTTACGACAAATTTTGAAAAAAAAATCCCTACCTACCCTACCTAAAAAATTTGGGAATAAACAAACATTTTTTTTTGGGGGGGGGGGGCTGATAATATTTTTTTTTTAAAAGGCGTCTTACTTTTTTGTGCACCTGATAAGCTTTTATAGATATTACTTGAATTAATAGCTACCTGGCCACGAATTCAAAAGTAAAAACTCCCAAAATATCGCTCATATTTTTTATCTGTACACAACTTAAATGTTTTTGTCTGTTTTGGTTTTCACCATTAAAGTCAAATGATTTACACATGATTATTCATTAACATATATCAACCACTGTTCACCTTTTAGGCCATGTAGGACGGTCATGGTACTGTCTTCCTTTGTTTGTATATAATGAATAATCTGAATGTCATACAGTCATGTGCGAACGTTTGTGTACTTTACAGACGGACAAACAGTCAAACACTGTGATAAAGGTAAAGTTATCGCGATATATCTGATAATATGTGAATACCAGACGAGTTTATCTTCGTCAATGTTGTAATACCGGACACATACAAGTGTAATTAATAGAACTCCACTCCTATTGTCAAGTGTGCGTACTCAATTCATTGTATTAATGTCTATTCATAGCAGTTTTTCATTATTAAAAACAATAGTTGTAATAGTGTTCTTAATTTATATATAAAAAAAAGTTATAGTGGTGCTTGTAGCTGTTTTTAAGGTATTACTTTTAGTAATGATAGTGGTGTTGATGGTGGTAGTAGTGGTGGTAATTGTAGTGGTTGCTGAAAATAATAAAATAAAATTTATATCATTATTAGTATCATTATTATTATTGTTATTTATTTTTTTATTTAGTTATTATCATGATGATGATGATGATGATGATGATGATGATGATGATGATGATTATTTTATTATTATTATTATTATTATTATTATTATTATTATTATTATTATTATTATTATACAGTAGCAGTAGCAGTAGCAGTAGCAGTAGTAGTAGTAGTAGTAGTAGTAGTAGTAGTAGTAGTAGTAGCTGTACCAGCAGCAGCAACACCAGTAGCAGCACCAGCAGTAGCAATAGTATTATCAGTAACGTTAACATTTTAACATGTTAATAAACAATCGTAAGAGAGAAAAACATACCTTTCACAGGGAAACAGCTCCACAAGTAAACAAGCCTACATGTGTGACTGCATGTATATCCTTTATGATATGTAAGAAATAAAACTTAATATGTAGTTATAGGAAATTCCGACCTTCTTGGATTTTTCGAAAATGAATTTACGCTTACTTCCTGGTAAATCCGTGTTGCTTTCGTTTTGTGTAGATAATACAGACACAGAGTGCTTTGATAAATTATAATCTTACAACAACCTTGTCACTGAGATTAATGCAATAGTTTGGATGTATGGCTAGATGTTAAACAGACCACAATGGAAATAAGGGATTTATAATTCCTTTTTTGTGTTATCCTTTGTGTACAATGTAGATGACATGGACTATTTTACTTATGCTTGGTGTTTTAATCATGTATAATGTTACAAATGTTTTATACATTTTATACAGAAATAAATCTATCCATCTATCTATATCCTTTTCATTGATTGTTTAACAATGTTCCGTTACGAAACCATAACGGATAAGGAGTTTAGATGCATACAACTTGAGTGGCCCAGTACATACGTATATAAATAACTTAAACAAAATCAGAGACTTTAATGTAAATATATAAGTAAGAATTTATATTTTATCATTGTGTTTACAGTCAAGTGTTTATTTATGATTATTTCAGTTAGAACAACGTACACACATGTTAAATACAGATATATCGTATTTCAGGGTTTAGTGGTATTTTCGGTATTAGCAATTTTCCGAAATCGGTGACATGGTAAACTGATTCCTCATTGGAAAGTCCGAGTGCGCTGGTATTTGGAATTTACAGCGCTGTGTGGCCTTAATTACATTTATATGTTTTCAGCACCCGTTGACTGCATATGTATTACACATATATATTCATTTTAAAACGGACAACGCTTTCCATTTGCACACAATATTAAAAGCAAAAACGAATTTCCATTTCACATCTTTTTATAATGAGTTTACATAAATATAAAATGCTAAAGGTTTTACTTCCGCTAATTTATTAGGGACATTGTCTTCATTTAAATTTCAAACAACATTGAAATAAAATTGGTTTTAAAGCTGCACTCTCACAGAGTTACCGTATTTACAACTTACTTTATTTTTTGTCTTGGAATGAGGAACATTTTGCGTAAATATCTGCAAACCGGTGATAAGAAACTGCATGCGAGCGGTCAGATCGCAGATATTCATATTTCCGTTCAAAAATAAATGTTTAATGGCTAAAAGTGTTTCTTACGGATTAAGAAAAGTGAAAAAACAACAACATTTTTCAAACTTTAATGTTAAAATCTGCGAACTAATTTTTTGCCAGCAGTCTTAAATGACTGGTCTGTATGTATTTTCGCATACATTGGCTCGTTCCAAGACAAAAAATAAAAACAAGTTGTCAAAACGTTCAATCTATGACAGTGCAAGAAACATTTGTATATCGAAAATTGTGAGTCAATCGACTTTGCATTTTTTGATTATAAAAAACAATAACAAAATGATAGACACGGGGTTTGAACTCGCGACCATCCTCGCCGACAGACAATGCTCCACCTCAACACAAATTGCTACACAACTTGTGATTTTGGATCCGAATGAAGTTTTTTCGTTTTCGAGAAAATCAACTTAAAAACCTGACGTCACACAATTAACTTTTATTTCCACTTAACAAATAATTTTAAACGTTTTTTGGTTTGTTTTTTCTTAACTGTTGTACATGACATGTTTTCACTGAACTTTAGCTAAGGCCTCACTAGCAAATCTCCTTTCTGTTGCCAGTGTTGAGTTGTTTCTAGAACCTCACATAAGTATCCGAGTATCTGAAAGATACATGGTCAGCTAGATCTAACCGTTTAACTTATCTTAAATTTAAGATTTAGTTATAAAATATGTATAAATAAAGCAACTACAAAGCAAAATCAAACACAATATTTATGCGAAAACGAAAGTAGGAACATTTACAAGGTTATTTAAAGCGGAAAATGTCAGCATGGTAACCATCATGATATTAAAAATATCGCAATAGCCGGGAACCACATCAAAGAAAATATATACGGTAACCCAGCATTAGTTGTTGTTGTTGTTGTTTTCCGAACATTTCCGGAAAATTCCGTAGATCAATGTGTATAAAACTTCAACATGAAAACGGAACGTTACGAGTGATTTATGGTATTACGATAACATAACGCATAATGGGGTTGACATATAGTGATTTACGGATTAACACGCTGAATATTCATGATATGATAGTTTAAGATAACACTGAACATTTTTTTATTGAAAATTAACAAATAGAAACCGAGACTAGATTTTCCAAAAATAAGACGGTGCTGACTGTAATTTTGCACCGGACATTGTATCCGATGAAAACAGAAGTTGATCCAAATGGATATTTACCGGAAATTTCCGGCGGATATTTGCGTTGTCAGCAAGCAATATCCGATACGAGTACCTTGACCCTGGTCTGGCTAATGTACATGAAATTATTGATCAACTCTCTTTTGGTAAGGTTTAAATTATTGACCTTTCAGACACAAAAGGCAACGAAATTCCGTCCCGACTGACACTGGCAAAATGTACACAAAGCTATAAATATATGTATATTATATATTTTATTATATGATTGTCTTGTTTGAACTTTTTACTTAGATTACTGAAAAATGAGACATTTGTAGAATTAACAGTATGTACGCAAGACAAAATATTCAATAACCAATATTTCCATATTGATTTAAGTTAACAATTATACATACTTAAGTTTACATGATGTTAGAAAATTACCTATTTATAATAAATGAAATTAATATTATGTGTGTACAAAAGTTTACGATATCAAACTTAATCCTTTTGTAGGGCTTTTAAACAATTTAGTACCTCTTGTCACTCTTTCATCGGTCTGTTTATGCTAGTTAGTAGAAAAATATAATCACCATTGGCAACAACAGATAATAAGGTATATTCTTTGCTACAGTATTGTTTGAACATTTATTTTAATATTATTGATTTTATCACATTTGGCAAGATGATATAAATATTCAGGTTTAATGTAAATGGATGGGTGTGGAATGGGTAAGGGGTTGTTATATCACACATTTTCAGATAAATAAACTAATTTATATTTATTTATAAGAGCTAATTACGTTTGAGACAGCGATAGGGAATTATTATCAGTGTACGATAACCGTAAGCGTGGGTTTTGATCACGTGCTGGAGCTTCGCCATTGCTGAATTCCTGCACGGAGGAAAAGGATAAACAATCTCCCCTCCCCCACCCCCTTCACCTCCTGGTGTCTTAATTTAATTAATGATTTAAAAGTAAAAGTACTGTAATCGTTGTTCAAGTTTGAAAGTTATTATTAATGTCTGCTACTTTTTATAGGTTCATTGCAGTCGGATTGTTGTCCACCCTTAAGCAAAAATGTTGTGTTTAATTGATATTATCATGTATTTTGATATTACGTCATTTTATAAAATAAATGACATTTCTACGCTTAAGTGTAACGTTTTTGCACAATGATCTCTGGAACTTTGGTATTTACATGAATTATAAACGAGGCCTTGAGTGGTTAGATAGCAGGCTCAAACTTTATTTATGTCGTTATTGTAACCATTTTGTCGATTTAATCATCTAAACTTCATAGCTACTATAATAGTCAAATTATTATCTTTAGTCAAATAAACTCCCATCTCATTTCAGTGAAAGTTTGCCTTTCACCAGAATAATGCCGGGAAGAATTTTAAATGGTCAATATTATCATAAGCACATGTTTTTGTTTAACATGTTTGAAGTCGCCTTCATTCTTTTTACTAGTATATTATTGAGAAAGATGCTTAAAATCAGTTGTTACTTCAGGGACATGACTTTATAAGCATTTTGCAATATATGTAACAGTA
Organism: Mya arenaria; assembly: GCF_026914265.1. Classification (NCBI taxonomy): domain Eukaryota; kingdom Metazoa; phylum Mollusca; class Bivalvia; order Myida; family Myidae; genus Mya; species Mya arenaria. Next base: position 57,812,411 of record NC_069136.1, on the reverse strand, counting down.
AATAATTTATTACTAGAAACTGAATACAAAAAAATCAGTATAATATCATATTGTAAATTACGTTAAACCTCAGAAAGTGCATGTTTAGGCTACAAAGATATAGTCTGGTTCCCTGCTTACTGATATTCCATACGAAAGTGTTAAGAGAAGGAACTCCAGACTTACAAAGAAAGAGTTGCAATTTCGTGTGTGTAAACTTAGTGATACTCGCAATCGGGTCTTGTCCATTCGGCAAGCGTTCCGATAAGGTTGTTTGTCATTTAAGGGTTTTGGAGCACAGTGAAAGCTGGGAAAACTTGTTGATGCTATCCCTGTTCTCCATGTTCTAATCCAATGTTCCTATTTGTATTTATATGCAAGCTCCAATATGTGTTCATTTCAACAACTATACTTTAATTTCCAGGCCACAAGCTCATTGTTATTTTTATTTGATATGTATGTCTGTTATTCATGTCGGAAAATAGCTCATTGAGCTAATGTTTCTTGTTAGCACATACCCGACTTTAAATAAAGATTATTGTATCTTGTATCTTGTATCTTGTACAGTGCATAGACAGAATGTAACCCTCGTAAGAGCTACACTGGTTCTTTAACGTGCACCAGTGTATAGCACTGTCACACAATACCCCCTACCGGAATACTATTAGTAGGCGGGGAATCGAACCTGTGACCCATGGAATGACAGTCAAGTGTGTTACCACTAGACCACGGATCCGCCACGAGTTGCAATTTCTCTGCTTCTCGCACTTAAAAATATTTTCCCTTCATGGACTTAGTTCATGGTTTGTAAAATACACTTTTTATTACGAAATAAAGTATGGCAAATTATAAGCAGTGTTAAAACGAATAACCGTGACAAAAACCTTTCGGGCTCAGGCAAAAACAGCTAACCTCGGACAAATTACTCGGTCAATATGAAATCACTTCATTAACATTATTATATGTTTTTGATACATCGTAAATTTAAGAACATAGGTAACGTGTTTCAAATGTTTAATACTATTCGTTTGCATGCCATTGATTATTGAAATTTGATGACGATAATTATACAATTGGTTGAAGAATACAACAGTCTGACCCAATTAAGTGTCTTTCTTATTCATAATGGCGAAAAAATGATTACCTACGACAATGTCAATAATATGAATACCACATTTTGGTGACGTCTCCACAATTTAAGGTCACATGTACTCACTGACAAACATGTGGTGCACATAAAAAATAAGTCATCATAATCGGTTTAAATACACAAAAAAATGCTTACGTCACCACAATTTCAGGTCACGTGATACACAAAATCCGTCATCAGAATGTACGCTAAATTTTACACAACTTATGCCGTCACCACTTTTTGAGGAGAGGTGATATAAAGGATTCAAAAGGATTCGTGTCAAATACTTCACAATAAATGCCTACGTCATCTCTTTTTGATGTCACGTAATGCATTAAATATATCATCAGAATTTATGTTCAATACTTCACAAGATATGCTAGCATCATCACTTATTGAGGTAACATGATAGATAAAATACGCCATCCGCCTTTGTGTTCAATACTACACAAAATATGCTCAAGTCATCACTTGTTGAGGTCACTGATGCATAAGATACGTCATCAGAATTTGTGTTAAATACTACACTATAAGGCTTACACCACGTTTTTTTTTAGGTCACCTGACACACAAAATACGTCATTTGAATGTGCGCTAATTTTTGCCTATGTCATACCTTTTTGGCGTCCCGTGATCCATAAAATCCGTCATCAGAATGTGCGCTTAATTTTAAGCAAAATTATGACTACGTCATCACCTTTTGGGGTCCCGTGATACATAAAATCTGTCATCAGAATGTGAACTCAATTTAATACAACTTAAGCTAACGTCTTCATTTTTTGAGATCACGTGGTGCATGAAATCTGTCATCAGTGTGCGCTAAATTTAACACAACTTATGTCTACGTCACCACAATTTGAAGTCACGTTATACATACAATCCGTCATCAGGAAAAAAACTACACAAACTATGCTTACGTAATTACTTTTTGAGGTTACGTTCTACACAGAATACTTCATCAGCGCTAAATTTTACACAACTTATGCCTACGTCACCACTTTTTGAGGTCACGTGATACATAAACCCGTTATCAGAATTTGTGTCAATTACTTCACACTATATGCCTATGTCAGCACTTTTTGAGGTCACGTAATACACCAGCGCTTAATTTTACACAGCTTATGCCTACGTCGCCACTTTTTGAGGTCACGTGATGCATAAAATCCGTCATCAGAATTTGTGTCAAATACTTCACAATAAATGCTAACGTCAGCATTTTTTAATGTGACGTGATTCATAAAATTTGTCATCGAAATTTGTGGTAAATACTACACAAAAATGCTTACGTCATCACTCTTTGAGGTCACGTGATACACAAAGTACGTCATTATAGAATTTATTTAATATTAAACAAAAATGCTAACGCCTTCACTTTTTGTGGTCACGTGATACATAAATTACGTCATCAGAATATGCATTTAATTTCATTTAATATACACCGAAACCAAACGAGACGTTTAGACTAGACTATTATTAATTAAACCGTCCAATCGCAAACGTTCCTGGAGTCAGACCAGAGGTAGTTTCACTATCAATCATATAGATATTACACTACAGTCCTGCAGGACAAAGAAATTACGAACATTCACTAATATAAAAAAATCGATCCATGTTTACAATGGATATGTTTTTTCTTCTCCAGGTGTTTTTTTTTTTTTTTATGAAAAGTCACTTTGGTTACCAGTCTATAACAATCCGTTGCGATGCATGTAGTTTAAAATTGGCGGTTAACTCTCAACATTCGGGACGCCTCGGCCAATTGTCCATCGAAAACAACCTCACATGTATGCCGGACCATCAGTAGAAGTAATTCGTAAAATTTTAAATAATAGAAATAATTAATTGCCAAGTTTGATCGTGTATTTTATTTTAAGTTTAAATTGATTCTTTAAAGTCAAGTCATTAGGTTTAAATTCTCTATTAAAATTATCACGCGATCTTATTGCAGCTTAGCTAAACTGTAAAGATTTCTGACATTGTAAACCGTCCATATACATTCGAGGTTGTGACCTTGGCCTTAATCCATAGAACATTCATATCCTGGGTCTAACACATATCGAAGGGACAATAACCCTGTGCATAGTATTGTGACCTTGACCTTGACCCATGGAACATCGATACATTATTCAACAGGTCTAACACATGTCAAAGGGCAAGAACCCTGCCCATAGCATTGTGACCTTTAAAGGGTGTTGGACAAATGGAAGGTGTAAGAGTCCTTGACCTAGAATTGTGACCTTGTCCTTAATCCATGAAAGATTGACTCGAATGGGTTTAGCACATATTAAAGTGGCGAAGTCCCTGGCCCTAGTGTTGTGACACTGAGCTGTGATCAATGGAACATTGGAATCCTTCAATGGGGGTAGGACATATGAAAGGGGAAAGAGATCTGGATCTAGCATTGCCACCTTGAACCAATTATTTCCTTTAATGGGAGAAGAACATGTCAAAGGGAAAAGAACCATGGACATGATATTATGACCTTGACATTGAGCCGTGCGATATATGAAAGGGGTAAGCACCCTTGGTCATAACCATTGTTTTATCTGCATGCAATATGAAACAAATGGCAGAGGAGCTGATCAATGTTATAAAGTTTCATGAGTAGAGGTGTAATCCTCTTCAAGCTACATATGACAGATATTTCAGACAAATTGTTGCTAAGTTTTTGAAAAGGAAGTAACCCTAACCAAACGATTTTTTACCCAATCAATACCAATATTTAGCTTTGGACATGATTTTTGAAAGATTTGACGTTGTGACCTCGTGTCTGACCTCATGTGACCAAATTTCAAACTAGTTATTGATTTTATCAAGGAAAACATTCTGATAAAGTTTCAGAAATATAGGTCCATACATATTGCCTATTTTATGTTACGATTTCTTCTTCTCCTGGCTATACATCTGCGTATTGTATCTGTATTAAAACCTCATTTAAAGATTTTGAATGTTTTTCAGCTATGGCCAACTGGGTCGCTGTCAGCGATGAGACCAAAAAATGAAATTGTTTGGTTAGTGTTACTTACAGCTTTATCCAAAACATGGGTAGGTATGCAATTTTTATTAGGTTTATATAAATGTTTAATACATTTTAAAACACACACTTAAAAAAAGAATGTATATATACATTCGTATATATATTTCCAACAGCCTTTAAAACTGTGCCAATTCCGTAGGGCTAAAATACTACGTTTGGTTTGGGTTACGTGAGCCTACCCTCGAAATAGGCACGAGTGCCTGAATCAGCTTAAAGAGAACACCAGATAGGCACACAAAGAAGTTTTTTTCTGTAACGAATCTCAGAAAAATTATGTAATAACGAACCCGTGTCGCCAAAATTGCAGTCCAGCGTCGTATCCACAGAACTACGACGGCTTACTCTAGTAGTATGAAATAATTAAGGTACATACCTAACTCGGAAAAAGCGCGTGATAACACCGACTAGCCAATCACGCACTAGGCAGACACACTCAGTATCTTTTTTAATGGAAAAATACGAAATAACTGCTAAACTTAATTAGTAAACTACGTGGTACTTCAGTTAGTAAATTTCAATGCATTGTACAGATTAATATCAAATTTATGACAGTTTTCCAGCCACCTGATAACTCAATCACTCTAAGCATCATGCTTGTAGCCTAACTAGTGTTCCAGCCCTGCTTCACACTTAACACCCGATTTACTTTAAATTTAATATTGGCAATCTAAGAGTTCTTTTCAAGAAAGGGAAAGTCCAAGAGTAAGAGGTCAGTAAATGAAAACGGGCCCTAGCATGAACCAACAGGGGAAGCAACTCGTTTCGACCTATTTCGATCATGCGCAAAATCAAGTACGAAAATCTAGTAGTTTCCCTGCTATTTTCCACGCATTTAAACTAATCTATGATTGGACAAGAGTGAATAAAACCGACCAATAAGGATAGTTGATACATTTCATCGGAAGAACATTGCAAGTTAAACGTTTTTAGACTTCCAAGAAATCTAAAGTTAGGTTGAGCTCCGTGTAACTACAGATTCAGGCATTTTCTAGTATTTCCGTAAAATTCTTAGCAAAGTGCACTAGGTACACTTTGGTACTGTTTTTTAGTGTGCTGAACCACTTAAATTGAATTTACCTTTTTTAAACAGGGAAATAATGCACCAGTCAATTGTAACCATGACCCCCCAGGTCCGGGCGTATACCGGGGAAATTGGCCGTGTTTTCATCTTACAGGTGCCCCGCAGTGCCAAGTGAATGCGGTGGTTTTGTTTTCCCTTCGAAAATAGTGGGGGATTGGGCCTTACCTAGGTAACCCGGGGTGCGGGGGCGTTTTGTGGGTATTTTAGCAGCAGTTTGTCGCCGCAGGACGGTCATTTTAACCACTTGGAGTCCCCGCTATTCCCTGGACCGGGGTTCCGTGGTTACAATTGATTGGTGCATGAAGAATCTTAAAAAAAGTGGGTGCTTTACCTATTTTTTTAAAAATCATAAAAAATCAGTCGAATCTTTCTCTAATAAAAATATTTTGTATTCTAATGCCTGAAATAATATCAATCTGCTTTAAATTGGTTGATGAATCAATTTAAAAAAAAACATTTTTCCATGCTACCAATATCAGGCAGTTTCTACTCCATGGATTATAGGTCCGTGGCAATAATGACAAGGAAACATTAAAATGTAAATATTATAAAAAAATAAAGTGTGGGTTACACTGAAACATGCATTGCATTTATCACAGGTTGGTGGTAAGAATGGTAATAGAGATGAAAGATATTCACCAGTAAATTATTGACGTTGTTGTTGGCTTCTTTGTCGACTTTTCTTATTACCCAGAATCCTCATGCTGACGTCACGATCCAAGGTCAAGGGTTCAATCTGGACTCACAGGCCCTTTCCAAGGTTTAATCTATATTTCGCCGCTAAAACAACCTGACCACCGTATTTAATCATGAACACCTACCAAACTGCGGTCATATTCCTTGAAAAATTAATGGCCTTGTAGGAGATCGTAGCATGGTAGTTAGGCATGAGAAAACCATGAAAAATCAATGAAAATCTGTAACTAAGGGAAGTAACTATTGAAGTACAATGTCAGTTTATACTAATTCTTATGTGTTAAAATGCCACGCGCATTGTTCCCCTTAGCTTGGTTTCGCTGCGTAGATAAAGGGACGTGTTGATACTTTCACTTTTTATTTACAATTGATAGATTCAGGATGTTATAAATCCGTCTTGCTAATTCGAAGAATTGTTTTACATAACTATGTTATGAAATAAGAATTTTATCTTTTCTTAATTGAATAACATCAGAAAGGGCCAGATAACTTGTGACCCAATCCATTTGCATATTTTTATGTTTAAATGTTATATGAACCTGTTTATACTGTGTGTTTTTTATATAACAATATTACCGTAATGCAATTCAATATAATAAAACAAATGACATTGGACGATATCTATATGAATGTGCATAGTTTTCAATGCTTATCACTATAAAGCATATAAAATGAACAACATAAATGATGTACAGGAGGTAACTTGGTGTACATGCGGTTACTTGGTGTACATGAGGTAACTGGTGTACATGAGGAAACTTGGTGTATATGAGGTAACTTGGTGTACATTAGGTTACTTGGTGTACATGAGGTAACTTGGAGTACATGAGGTAACTTGGAGTACATGAGGTAACTTGGTGTATGTGAGGTAACTTGGAGTACATTAGGTTTCTTGGTGTACATGAGGTAACTTGGTGTACATGAGGTTACTTGGTGAACATCAGGTTACTTGGAGTACATGAGGTAACTTGGTGTATATGAGGTAACTTGGTGTACATCAGGTTACTTGGAGTACATGAGGTTACTTGGTGTATATGAGGTAACTTGGAGTACATCAGGTTACTTGGAGTACATGAGGTAACTTGGTGTATATGAGGTAACTTGGAGTACATCAGGTTACTTGGAGTACATGAGGTAACTTGGTGTACATCAGGTTACTTGGAGTACATGAGGTAACTTGGTGTATATGAGGTTACTTGGTGTACATTAGGTTACTTGGTGTACATGAGGTTACTTGGAGTACATGAGGTAACTTGGTGTACATGAGGTTACTTGGTGTACATGAGGTAACTTGGTGTACATGAGGTTACTTGGAGTACATGAGGTAACTTGGTGTACATCAGGTTACTTGGAGTACATGAGGTTACTTGGTGTACATGAGGTTACTTGGAGTACATGAGGTAACTTGGTGTACATGAGGTTACTTGGTGTACATTAGGTTACTTGGTGTACATGAGGTAACTTGGAGTACATGAGGTAACTTGGTGTATGTGAGGTAACTTGGAGTACATGAGGTAACTTGGTGTACATGAGGTAACTTGGTGTACATGAGGTTACTTGGTGAACATCAGGTTACTTGGAGTACATGAGGTAACTTGGTGTATATGAGGTAACTTGGTGTACATTAGGTTACTTGGTGTACATGAGGTTACTTGGTGTACATGAGGTAACTTGGTGTACATGAGGTTACTTGGTGAACATCAGGCTACTTGAGGTATATAAGGTTACTTGGTTCAAACGAGGTAACTTGGTGTACATGAGGTAACTTGGTGTACATGAGGTTATTTGGTGAACATCCGTGTTTACTGAACAGGCCGAACAAAGCATGGTTCAAATCCTCGTGCAGAGGGTAAGTCGTATTGACAATCTGTTTGTTGGATTTATTTGACATGACGAATTACATGTATGATCATAATTATTCAAAAAGTGAAACATTAAGAAATGATGAGTTAATTCATTTCAAATATACTATGTTACTAGTGAGAAAATGTTGTTTTGTTTCTAAAGGCATCGATAAATTTGTGCTAGAGAAATTTATTTTTGATATTTTCATATTTAGTGCTTCTATTTTTACTTAGAAGGAGCGTGTTTCTTTGACATATTATTAAACAATATTTAGGTGACATTTTTATTTCTGTTTTGTGAGCTACACGTTGGAGAAAGACGCAAAACAATGAAGTCGGGGCTACAGGATTCCGCGGTTCAACCACATAGATGTGAACACATGGGCTGGTCAAGCTGGTCATCTCGTGGCAACTGTTTTGAGTTGATGTCATCGCCTGTTCACGTGCCACACTTCCGGTGGATTTCCCTCGACTGTTGTGGTTTTCTGTTATAATATCACCAGACAGCGTCAGCCATAGTTGTGGTCATACAGGCAACATAAAAAGATAGGTATTATAAATGAAATTGAATCATCTCTGAATTGAAAGAGATAGACTTGAAGCAATGCTGGTAAATCTGCAAAGCATGACAAGTTATTATATGGCAGAGCCATTGGCTCTTATTTTAATTATGAGGCGTATGGAATGTTATGGAGTCTGTCCATGCGTATGCCAGTTAAAAATGTGTCAGATACAAAAGGAATTCATATACTCTTTATTCAATATTCAGATCGTAAATGGTGTTATACCACCGACATATTCAAGTACTTATTGTTTCTAAAAGTGTAAATACATTCATTTTAACAATATTTCAAATTCGATGGGGAAGGCATTTCTAAGTTATACGCAAGGCTTATCAAAAGTAGTAAGTTTTTAAATAAAACTGCTCGCAAAATGTTTTGAAATATTGTACGGGCAAATTTGGTATGTTCAGATTTCATATATTTTCGTAAAACAATTATATTGTTTACAAAAAGAGTTCTTGGTTTTTAAAGATAGTGTTATATTTAATAGTATGGTGTACACATGTATGATGAATGGGGTACTTTGTCTGGTGTGGTTGATTTTGATAATATGGCATTTTACACATCAGTTTTTCAGTATTTGGAAATAGAATTGTATTCCCGGGTGTATAGTGTCAAACAGTTATTTACTCAATGTCTTTGGAACTTGTCATCGAAGGTCAACGATCAATTTAAATCATAAGTTGCTCGAAAAATTGGGTCTACTTACTGTCAACTTTTTTATATATCGAGTAATATGCATATTTTAAGTTGTTTTATTATTCCAAATGTGGAAGTTTATTGTTTTATTTCAAACTTAGTAGACATGATTTATTTGTCAAAAAATAATAATAAATCATAGATTTAATGATTTGAATATAAACACACCGACAGCACTTCAGAATAATTGTATTTTTGGTAGAAAAATAGATCAATAATTATAAAAATAAATAATAATAAGAAGAAAGGAAGATAATATGAAGATCATATTAAATTGTCTGCTGTTGCTTCTCTTTACCTAAGATTAAAGTTTAACAGCATCGTAGATTCAATGACAGCATCACCAACACTATACACTTTTTATAAAGTTGTAATAAAAGGCGACATTGCTGATTCACGGCGAAACGCCAGAGATGAATACATTAACTTAGATGACATGAAGTAAATTCTTGATGATTAAGGGGATGCGGGGTGAGTTTCATCCTCATCGGTTGACGCATTGTCAATGACGCAGGGAGTGTGTATTGAACGAGTGACAGAATGCGGAATATATGACAAGCGCGAAAGTTGAAATTCGTAATCATTAGGTTTAGCACTTATGATTGCTTATCCGCAGTTTTGTTTAGTAAAAATGAAGGCTGTATTCTAATACATGTAATAATTTACAGTGGTATCACCAGTTACGGTACTTGTTAATATGCAAATATTGTTATAAACTTATAAAAACAAGCATTGCTCATTCACGGAAACATCGTCAGAGATGATTCGTTATAGTACACGGTGGCATCACCAGTAATAGTTTATACGTAATAACTGTTATAAACGATATTGAAGATTCATGACGGAATCGTCAAAAAAATGATTTGTTTTAGCATACGGTGGTAATACCAGTAATACTATATGAATGTAAACTATTTTAAGTCTATCAAATCAACATATATGATTCATGGAGGAATCGAAAGAGATGACTCGTTATAGAACACGGTGGTTTTTTCCAGTAATAATTTTGATGTAAATATAGTTATAAAGTTATTAAAGCAACGTTGATGATTTATGGCAGAATGGCCGGATATGAAACATATAAAGTTACAATAAGCGGCATCGCTGATTCATGGCGGAATCGCCAGTGATGAATCATTATAGTACACGGTGTTATCACCAGTATTAGTGTACATGTAAATATTGATGTTTTGTTCATTTATACGAATGTAATAATCCTCATTTATAAGCCATGTCTGTTAACTGAATTGATTTATAAATGTGAATAAGTTATAAATGGTGGTTTTGCAGAAACATTTTCGTGTATACGTCTATTTTTGCAGATGCATAAGGATGGCATTTTACCAGATATTTTACCAGAAGGCTTGGCGGGCAAGGTGGATCTTCTCCCGGAACTGCTTAAGAAGTGGATGGCCAAAAGTATTATTTAATTGACTCGCTTCAGAAAACCTAGACTTCGAACAAAATAAATACACCAACTTACAATCAAAAGTTTATTCAAGACAGTTGTTAGTTATAATTATAACAAAAATTTATTCAGCACTATTCTAAAGACTTATATCATGGAGATTAATGGTCTCTTTTAAGGGTTCGATAAGTTCCCATTGATGCTATTTCTGAACCCTCCGAAAATTTAACCAGCCTCTGATTGATCCCATATATTATATAGTTAACTGTTCGCTGCTATAACTTTTTATGTTCGTATTACCAACACATTATTACCACAACCACGTAATTACCACAACCACATATTACCACAAACCACACAAATACCACAACTGCATTAATAGCACCACCGTTTTAATATTAGCACAACCACATAAGTACCACAACCACTTACAAGCAAATAATAGCCAAACATTTAAGGGATACACGGGACTCACCTAATACATAGACTTTACGAGCGAGACCCTGGCCCCTAAATTGTTACATAAGATTTTTAATTTAGGAAGCAGTTAATGAACAATTAGTGTATATGGATAGCTTTTAACAGTATACTAGAAAATTGTGACCTTTTGTGCGGGGATCCGTCTTGATGAATGAACAAATAGCCAGCATAGGTTGGACGGCAGTTTACGTAGTGTCGTAAACTACGGATCGGACAGAATTTAGCTTCTCTTTCGCAAGGTATTATCAATTCAATTGGAGACCCCTTATTTGATGTCTTTGAGATTCGGATTCTAATTTTAACGAGCTGATCGTTGTTTTGGAATGATATATCATCAATCAAAGGGCGATCGCTATGTAAGACTGTCGTAAAAACCAATTCACTGATGCGAAACATTCCAAAATAAGCCAGAACAAATGCTGCATTGAAGAGTAATTACTCGTACTTATCATACCAAAGAAGCGGTAGTTTATTACATATTAATTTTAACTTGTGCAGTAACATTAGGGCCCTATTGTCTTTTGACGTTTTTAATTTTGAACATCCCTCAAGCAATTTCTGAATTAAGAATATACCATTCGGGTCGTACCAGTTACATAGCTTATGCTGGTATGCTAACCAGTTAACATATGTTCGAATTGTACTTGATGCGTAACCTTGCTCAAAACAATATGATATGAACAATACTATTTGTTCCGGTGGTGCCGGCCATTGCGTTGGCAAATTGTAAAGTATCCTAAAAAATTTAAAAGCTTCAATCGCAACGTTGTATGTCAAACTGGTATTACTGGCTAAACTACTGGACAGTAGCTTGGGAATTCTGCTTTGAAGACGTTCCATAGGTGGCTGGACATTTTGTCGGACTGCCCCTCGGCGTCTGGCGCTAATACATGATGTTGATTGGTACACTGATGCTGTTAAAGATTAAAGATAAAGTCGAACCCGGTTGGCTCGAACTCAATGGGACCAGCGACAATACCTCAATGGGACAAGCGACAATACCTCAATGGGACCAGCGACAATACCTCAATGGGACCAGCGACAAACCTCAATGGGACCAGCGACAATACCTCAATGGGACCAGCGACAATACCTCAATGCGACCAGCGAAAAATACCTCGAGGAGTTCGAGCCAATCGGGAATTCTTACATTCAGTTTTAAGAATTCGGTCCTTTAGATCCAGTTCGAGCGGGAAAGAGGAAATCGAGCCAAGCGAGGGCGAGCCAACGGGGTTCGTCTGTATGTCCAAATGATATCAGTTTGGGGTTCATGCAACACAACAATTCAGTGTTATTTGTCGTGCAAATCGGCCAAATCACGATATAATTTATAACAAAAATCATAAAGTTTTGTGTGACCCCAACTACTTTGCCATCTCCGGCAACCTCGGGAACATTCGGAACATCTCAGCCATTTTTTCTCAAAACAATTATTTGACTATGTTGCATGCACTCGGTACTCCTCGGCCATTTTTGTCGAAAACAACCTCGGATGTATATGGACGATTAACAATGTCAGAGATCTGTTCACTAACTAAGCTGCAAGTAGATCGGGTAGTTATTTCAATTTAGAAGAATTTTTAATGACTGAACTGTTGAGAATCTTAATTGTGTTTGCAATAATACACTTCACTGGCAATCAAATTAAACTTCAGTATTAAATACACGTTTAATGACTACATTTTATTAATGATAATATCCAAAATTTTACGAACAACTTCTACTGATGTACCTGTATACATCCGAGGTTGTTTTTCGATAGAAAATGGCCAAGGAGTTCTGAATGCGCTGCATATGAATCGTGAAGTAATTTCAATGTAGCAGAGAAACTTAATGACTTTACTCTTGGGAATCCAAATTGTTTATGCAGTAATACACTTAACAGGTAATCAATTTGAATTCAGATATATGCACAATACACATTAAAACACTTAATTGATAATATTATTAAAAACGTTACGAACTACTTCTACAGATGTACCTGCATACTTCCGAGGTTGTTTTCAATGGATAATTGCCGAGGAATTCCGATTGCCTCGGGATGGGCAGTCGTGACTTCCCGGCAGTCTTTGGGAAGCTCGGGATATACTTATTTCGTTGCGCGTTCCGAGTGTAGGAACTCCTACTTAACAGTCGTTAAATAACTACTTTTGAACTTGATACGGGACTAAATCTCGGCATGTTTAAAAATATGTTTAAATTTGGAAAAATATAACTTAGAATTAATTAAGCACGGTTGTAAGACCGCTTTTCATTTGGATAGCATGTAATATGTCGGAAGGAGGAGGAGGAGGAGGAGGAGGAGGAGAAGAAGAAGAAGAAGAAGAAGAAGAAGAAGAAGAAGAAGAAGAAGAAGAAGAAGAAGAAGAAGAAGAAGAAGAAGAAAAAGAAAAAGAAGAAGAAGAAGAAGAAGAAGAAGGAGAGGAGAAGGAAAATACCGACTGCAATCTATATACTAGTGATAGTTAGATATCAGTTTACCCTCTTCTTGAAATTGTGGGGAACTTACTTTATATAAACCAGCGTCACGATATGACAAAGAGTAACTTTATGTCATCAATTTGAATTAATCTAAATTTTTACAGCCTTAAGTATGGTTAGATTAGGGATTGTATTCAATTATTCAAAGCCGGCTTTTGATTGGATAAAACAAGATTATGTAATGCGTTAATAATACTTGTGCAGTAATGAGGCGCAGATTAAATACATACATTATAGTTTAACTGCTGTTAATATGTGTACGATATTTCATTCATCTGCATTATATATTTCATGTGCATCGTAGCATTATATGGAAACGTATATCGTATCAGTTGACGATGATATATCTCTTGTCGACTTGTTTTCTGCCGATTTTGATGAGTTATATAACGACAAGTTCATAAAAGTAGGTCGACTTTCATCAATCATTTACTAGGCATGCAGATTTCTTGTCGAAGAATCTAGTTACAGTCTCTTTATCGGTTTGATGTCAGCATATTCGTGAACAAATCGACATCATGTTGACAACATGTTTTATAACTCGTCGTAATAAGTACTTTTTAGTTTATTTTTTTTTATTTTTACAACTATTTTGAAACAAGTTATTTCAAAGTATATACATCACTCTCGTTGGCACGATGTTGCGAGACAGTGAGGTCTTGTGATGTGGGGAAAACCGCCGAGTGCCCGGAGAAAACCCACTTGTCCGGCTTGGTGACCACTAACCAAACTCACATGTACCCAGGCCGGAAATCGAACTAGGGTCGCCTAGGTAAGAAATGAGTACATTAACTAGTATCCCTAGTATTAACATAAACAAGTTACAGGATTACATGATGAAATCGTCAGAATGTATCAGAGTCCGGAAGATACGGACACAATCGTATTGAGACACATGAACCTTTATGCCAAGTGTGCACCTTAAATGAAATTAAAGATGGGTTCCATGTGTTAATGTGCACATTGTGTCGAACTTAGACCAAGGCACTATTAAACGTTTTTAATTGTAGAAATCGGAGCGTTTTCACTGCTTCATTCTAAAAAGAAATAACAGAAATTAATAATCTTGCCAATTTATACATGTATAAGAAATGGATGTACAATTGGAAATAGCGTGTGGCACTATTATTTAAAATCATTTCATACACATGTAATACAAACATATAATTTGAGTGATAAACCTTTAACTACTGGCCAAATAATGCATGTATAGAAAATACTAATTACTGATAACAATATTGTAACCGTGTAATTAATAGATGTAAACGCGCAAATATTAAATGACTTGTGAATGGTACAAGATTTACAGTGATCAACATTCGTCTCATAAGGTAGAAATAAAGTATTTTCTGCACTGTTCTTTAAATTATTTATTCGTTCTTTTCGGTAAATTAAAACAATTGTATTAATTGTGGTACATCATATTTGGGAGTAAGAGTGCAGCTTTAACAACAATGTATGATTTTACTTTTTCCGTCATATATCCAAAAAGGGATAAAATATCACCGAGTATTTAACATATTGATTTCATATCTATGAAATCATGCATTGCTTAATATTTATCCATTATTTTGATGATTTGTCATACTTAGCAAATAATTATCATGCATTTCTAATTTCGTTAACAATTGTTTTTATCTGTTTGTATATCTGTATTATGAGAAACCGTAATGTTACAGTCGAATAACTCTATTCTGTTCTGTTATATGTGAAAAGTTTCCTTGATAAAGTGTATGCAGGAGTGGGTTGAAGTCCAGGGGCGGTATGCAGGAGTGGGTTGAAGTCCAGGGGCGGTATGCAGGAGTGGGTTGAAGTCCAGGGGCGGTATGCAGGAGTGGGTTGAAGTCCAGGGGCGGTATGCAGGAGTGGGTTGAAGTCCAGGGGCGGTATGCAGGAGTGGGTTGAAGTCCAGGGGCGGTATGCAGGAGTGGGTTGAAGTCCAGGGGCGGTATGCAGGAGTGGGTTGAAGTCCAGGGGCGGTATGCAGGAGTGGGTTGAAGTCCAGGGGCGGTATGCAGGCGTGGGTTGAAGTCCAGGGGCGGTTAGCAGGCGTGGGTTGAAGTCCAGGGGCGGTATGCAGGCGTGGGTTGAAGTCCAGGGGCGGTATGCAGGCGTGGGTTGAAGTCCAGGGGCGGTATGCAGGAGCGGATTGAAGTCCAGGGGCGGTATTCAGGAGTGGGTTGAAGTCCAGGGGCGGTATTCAGGAGTGGGTTGAAGTCCAGGGGCGGTATGCAGGAGTGGGTTGAAGTCCAGGGGCGGTATGCAGGAGTGGGTTGAAGTCAAGAGCGGTATGCAGGAGCGGGTTGAAGTCCAGGGGCGGTATGCAGGAGCGGGTTGAAGTCCAGGGGCGGTATGCAGGAGTGGGTTGAAGTCCAGGGGCGGTATGCAGGAGTGGGTTGAAGTCCAGGGGCGGTATGCAGGAGTGGGTTGAAGTCCAGGGGCGGTATGCAGGAGTGGGTTGAAGTCCAGGGGCGGTATGCAGGAGTGGGTTGAAGTCCAGGGGCGGTATGCAGGCGTGGGTTGAAGTCCAGGGGCGGTATGCAGGCGTGGGTTGAAGTCCAGGGGCGGTATGCAGGCGTGGGTTGAAGTCCAGGGGCGGTATGCAGGCGTGGGTTGAAGTCCAGGGGCGGTATGCAGGCGTGGGTTGAAGTCCAGGGGCGGTATGCAGGAGTGGGTTGAAGTCCAGGGGCGGTATGCAGGAGTGGGTTGAAGTCCAGGGGCGGTATGCAGGCGTGGGTTGAAGTCCAGGGGCGGTATGCAGGCGTGGGTTGAAGTCCAGGGGCGGTATGCAGGAGTGGGTTGAAGTCCAGGGGCGGTATGCAGGAGTGGGTTGAAGTCCAGGGGCGGTATGCAGGAGTGGGTTGAAGTCCAGGGGCGGTATGCAGGAGTGGGTTGAAGTCCAGGGGCGGTATGCAGGAGTGGGTTGAAGTCCAGGGGCGGTATGCAGGAGTGGGTTGAAGTCCAGGGGCGGTATTCATTAAACTTCAGTCATTTCCTACCTTAAGTCACTTTCCTTATTTTAATTATCTCTTTAGTCATATAAAATAAAAAATAAAAAAATTCCTAAATACATTATTTCTATTGATCTTATTGAAAAAAACAACATACTTTCATGTTAAAAACACTTATACATTTCTTTTCATTTGACTATGAAAATATTAATTCTAAAATGAAAATGATAGATAGGAAATGACGAAGAAGTTTTATGAATACCGCCCCAGCTCTTCCTACTGCATGGGTCCATCTATAGTTATGTGGTTCCTTCCCAGAGTATAGACTTAAGCAAGGTAGCCAGAGGTGGATCCAGGTTTTGACGTCACAGGGGGTGTAACTTAGTGACGTAACCTTGGACGCGCGCCCCTCCCTCAAAACCAAATTTTATTTGGCTAGAAATGCTTGTAGTTAGTTTGGGAGATCTCCCCGAAGAAAATTGAAACAGTTTCTAGATCGAAGTGGTGCATTGTGGCCGTATGTTTTGATTTTTCGCTCCTATATTGAAATAAAAAGTTTAAAAAATACCCCACTCCCTCTCCCACTGGATCCGCTAGTGGTAGTTATGTATTTACAAGAGAACTTAAACGAGTAAGCATAACTAAAAGGAAGTTGTTAAAGAAACATTCTCTGCTTTGCAATACCATTGTTTCATATTTAGGAAAATCATAACGAAATAAAGGGTTGAATTAAGGCCATTGGAAGTTTTCATTGTCCAACTACATAACAGCAAAAACTGACGACAAAAAGTATGCCTATACACAAGTATCGGATGCGTTATGTGCCTTAAGTCGGTAACATTGCATTCTGCAAAATGAAACTACCTCAGTTCAAAACTCGGTATCAACTCCGGCGCGTGACTGCCTATACGCGAATACGCAGCTGAATCCACATGATTCTGACAAAAATCAGCCAAAGTTGCAGGATGCGAACTTGACATCTTGATCCTAAAACTCTAAACTTTCCAGTTCTAAATAAAGCACATCAGAACGCACCAAATGCACCATGGTTTTCAAAATTTTCCCCGGACCCCCCTAGCACAATATTGAATTCACATGAATTGATAGCTAGCTACGCCCCTGCAACTATAAGCCTCGTTTCTCGAAACTGCTTAAGTGCCTTACAACAGGATTAAGGTAAGCTCACTATTTTTCTTTGTCTTAAATTGGCGTAATATTTACTTCTTCAAGAGTCAATACACCTTTAATATGAATTACATTAATAATTATCACAAGTAACCATATTGTATTTACATAAATCACATATAAGTATGTGTTTTGTCTAATTGTAATAAGCTACTTATATATAAAGCCTGTTAAGCTTAAGAAGTTTCGTTAAATTCTATAACATTATGGAAAGCCGGAGTTCATATTTTCACCTGTATAAATCAATAGAAAAATGGTATGCAGTCATACGATGAAATAATTGATCATGCGATGTCATACCATCCAAATTGTAAGCAAATTTTCGCTGGATTTACTTTATTGCATATTTTCCCTCGCAAACTCACTTATTAAATTGACATAAAACAAGGTAAATACCATTCGTCTTTATCACCCCTGGTTTTTCTTACATCATCTGATATCTACCAAAGTAGCTAGCGGCTATAACCTTCAAATTGTTTATTCTCTTAAAGTGACTCGCTCATGTTTTTGGACCAAAAATTAGTTTTCCTGGTAGTCAATGCATCTGAAAACACCTGTTTTATCACTATTGTACTCTATGATATCGAGATTGCAGAAAGAAATAAAGTTATAGCATGAAAAGGTGTTCTGGTTTAAGTGGAGTTCGTAAAGTCAAGAAAAAAAGTAGAAAGCCACCTGCTAGTCCACACGGCCACCGGGACTTAAAGAGAACTTTTGGATATGTTGACCTTTTAAGAATACATTGATAACATCACGTGATAATGTTAATCAACCAATCACGCAACACCACAGCCGTAATTGATTTTCATTCGCGTTACTAACGCTAATGAAAATTGTCATCTTCAAAGACGATATTTGAGCAAATATCAACATTTCCTGAAGGGTTCCAGCCTTTGGTATTTTTGTTTTAATACTCCTTCATCGTCGGATACCCACTACACTATGCTTTGTTGTGTACCGTGGGTAATTTGGCCAGAAAAATCTCGTGATCATGAATTATTAATATTTATATTTCATAATTTAAAAAGTGTATTTTACAAACCATGAGCGAGTTACTTTAATTGCCATACTCTTATCTTCTGTTTGAAGTGCGAATAGTATTAAACGGAAAATACAACTTGCTGGCTCCCGGATTTGCGTGAAATGGCGATGATTGTTTCAGCTGTGAGCCTGCATATTACTATATATAGTATATTTTTATAAGCGAGTGAGGTCAATTGTGAAGTACTGAAAATTACTGTTTTGTAGGATAATTGCTATTATAGAAGGGAATTTGTGAATGATGAACGGACGCATGCTTGAATTAAAACCCATCCTAGTAAATCTAGCGTAGGATTCTTCGAATAAACAAAATACCCCGGTTTTTGGAACAATTACACTGTTCTTTGTTTATATAACTTAATGTATAACTTAATGTTAAGTTAATAAATATTTTATGTTTGGCATAAAATGACATGAAATAGAAAACATTAGTAAAAGTAATACTAAAAATGTGTGTTGAATTTGGATGTTTTAATTACGCTTCAAAATTGTTTGTTTTCTGGAATTTACGACAAATCATTGTGTAATCCTATTAGTTCTTTTGTCGTGTTTTGGTTTTGGGAGACTTTACGTAGTGTACGTCGTAAATATCGAACGTTACGGTGGCCATTGTTCATCAATTATTGTTAATCGTAGCTAAGAAGAAACTTTTTAAGGATTGTGTTGCAAGTCACGGAGGTTTCGGAATATAAACAGAGGATTATCACAATGGTCAGTGTGGATAAACGTTTTGGTTTTAGTTTTTCTAACTTTGATCCAACGGATGTCCGTCGGTATGTCCCGGCATTCAATGTGGCCAACTACCGACACCGTATCCGGCGGTTCCTGTCTTCTCCGTCGGCGTTTCTGAGCAACGATGAACACGCCCTTGACGACGAGGCGTTCTTTACGCCGACGGCAGAAATGCCCGTCGACAAGGAAATAGAACGAAAAAAGTAAGTTGTTTCTTATGCATGTGTTAGTAATTGTGTCAGATATCATTCCACACGTATTGTTCATGTTTTAATCTTTTTCAACTAAAATATTTTCAACGCCATCATTTTACTCATCAGTCTGTTATTGGACTCAAAAAATAGCCATGAAAATATACAATCATTTTTGTTTGTTAAAAAAGCCTGGTGCTAAAGGCAAACAATAGCTAAACGATATTTCTATGCATCCTCACTTTATTTGATCGTATATTTTATATCCATATACTTCTATCACAGAGACTTAGAACGAAAGTATTATGTAGATTCCAACAGCTGACCCTGGCTTACTTTAAATAGTTGCCTCTGGCCTGCGCACTAGGTAAAATCAGTCTTGACCCTTAAAAATACATTTTTATGGGCTGCTTTGCACGTCATGGGATATACTACAACTATTTATCATGATTTATCGACAATATTTCATCATACTATCAAAGCCAAACATCCACAAGGCGTATATAATTATAGGGACAGATGCTGGGATCTGCACCATACTTCTATTTCATATTTATATTTGAGGTCATTGGCCTAGTGGTAACTGGTAACATACTCGACTCTCAATCCAGGGGTCGCAGGTTCGATTCCATTGCCGCACCATTAAACATTTTTAATCGTCTTCCGGGAGGGACGAAAAATTGGGGTCCCGTGTACAGTGTGCTACACACTCGTGCACGTTTAAGAACCAGGGTAGCTCTAACCAGGGCTGCATTCTGCCTGTGCACTATGCTCCAAAATCCTAAAATGGCGAACATTCTTATCGGAGCACTTGCCGAATGGGCAAGGCCCGAGTGCGAGTATAAATTAGCTTACACAACACTACCCTGTTCAGAACTTTGTTAAAATTAACAACATGCAGTATTACTTACAAGATTTTGAACAATGTTGTTTGTAAGTTTGTAATTGTTTTATTGACGTCTATGAGCACATCATAGAATTTCAACTTTAAGAGTTAACAGCGATGTTGTTAATCACGTTGGTAACTTTACCTCAGTTCTGAACAATCGACCAACTGAGTGTGAACGTGTGCTTCTTGGGTAATTTGTTAAATGATAATGACGGTAAATGGCCGTGCTTGATAACATAAGATGTTTTAAATGCGAGCTTTGTTCATACAAAACAGAACAGAATGTTTATTTAACTAAAGATTTTTTGTTCATCGTTATAAACACAAAACACAAATAGTACACGCATGAAAGCAAATATGAATATTTTTGAAGTATATATCATTGACAAATATGGTAAACAATATCATGAAACCTTAATATAGTTTAAGCAGTAATGTAGGTGAAGATTTCTTTAAGGTAATTTTATATATTCAATTATCCTATCTTGAAGATGCACTCTTACTCCCAAATAAGATGTACCATGATTAATACAATTGTTTTGATTTACCGAAAGGATAAATAAATATCGAAATAATGGTTCTTATGAAGGATACTGTGTGGGTTCTTTTTAACTTGAAAGAAACGTGTAGAAAACACGATATTTATGCCTAATGAAACAATAGTTGATCACTGTAATTTGTTTGGTACTGACCAGTTATAAATGCATTATTTAGTAAATATAGTTAAAGGGTTATCACTTCGAAATTTATGTTTGCTATACATGTGGATGTGTTGATTTTAAATAAGAGTGTCACTTTAAATGCTTTGGTAAAGGAAATAACCATTTTTTTAACATAGTTTAGTTATATATTGCTATCAATTTCATCATACTTGGATTTCTAACATTATATATAGAATATAAGTCAGTCGTATAACATTATACATTGACCAATCTAAAACAAAAGGTACTGATGAATTTGCGTTTTTGATGAATGGCAATAACCATACTATCAATTTAGATAAAGGTGTTAAACGTCTGTAGTGTTCGAAATATATTATATTATAATATAATTATTATAAAAATTATATTTTGTCTAATGGAATTGCAGTATTTTTTTGAAATCTGCCGTTCTTTTATTTTGGTAAATCAGCAGTCAGTCGGTATTGATTTAAAGCAGGTGAATCAATGGGTGACTCAGTAGACAAAACGTAATCTTAAACACTAAGCTGGTTAAAGAGTTGGTATGCAATTACCACATGAATGGGTCGAGTGTCTGCTACACTTACCATGGCAAATTCGTCTCAGTAACCTTTAGCCATAACCTTTAACCCAAAGTGTTGATTAACATAGTGAAAATTAGATCTCATTTAAGTTATTATAGTTTCAGCTTTTTTCTCAGCCTTGTGTGTAACTGTTTAGCACGTATTAAATAGTACATTTATAGCCTTTTATTTTTCTTCAATATATGAGGAGCAGGGTTGGTATTCAATATTCAACTTAATTTTATCTTATTGTCAAACATATTTTATATAATTCACTCTATTGGTCAGTAATTCATAACAATATATCCGATTAGCTACACCATTCTCAGATCCTATTAAGACATATATTCAATACCAGCCGAGGAGACACATTATAAACAGATAATGTTTTCATTATTGTCGTTGTTCTCTGCCATTTTGTATTTTCGCCATGAAAAAGGTGAATATACAACAATTAAAAAATACGAAAATGCGCCAAGAGGCTCGGCGAAACTATTCACGCAACATGGTGTATTGCTGAATTGTCGTATGTTTGCCCCACCATTTGATATACAGTCGAACCCCGTTACCTAGAACTCGCTTGACTCTTTTCCTCGTTTGCTCGAGTTGGATGAACACGGCCGATTTTTTATACTGAAGGAGAGCATTTCCGCTTGGCTCGAAATTTCCGAGGCTCGTGATATTTACGGCGGTCCCTAGGAATTCGAGCAAACGATGGTTGACTGTATATATTCGTATTGTCGTATTTTTGCGGCAAAAAACAGAAAGTTCAGACATCAACCACGAACACACTGAACAACTTTATGAGCACATAGGAAAATGCACTCAAGGTATATAAACAGTAGGATCTAGCTCAGGTCTAGTATATTTGATTTATTTACGTTTTTTTAAAAAGAAGTCATAAATATAAGTTTTAAAATAGACAGTCAATGCAAATCTTGCTATAAAATTAAAATTTCAAATATGTAGCAAATATTTCACAGTTTCGTAAGCGTTCATTGACGTTGTCATATTTAAGGTCATGACCTGATTTAGCATCAATATGGGGGAGGATTTATTGCTCACATGTTTACAAATGCTTAGTGTCTGCAAACAAAACCTGATAAATTTAAGCGTCAAATATACCACAGGGGTTAGTATATTGCTCCCATCTTTTAGTTGTTGAAATAAAGAAAGGTTCAATTCAATTCGTTTCAATTCAATACTTAATTGCCTCCAATAATGAAGATATATTGATCGGAAAATACATATATAATAGACGAAACACATACAAATGTGTGAATAAACATACACATAAAGATAGGATGTACATGTTTATATAAACTATTGTTAAATGGTTATATTTATTCAGTATAAAAAATAGAACGATACGACACGATACGACACGTGTATAGAATAAAACATACAATACAATATGTATAGCATGTAAAGAAATAAATCAATGAATAGAGAACAAAGTACATAAACACATTTCCTGGAGCTAATGGTTAAAATGTTAAAAAAATCATTTAGTACGTACGCGTGTGTATTAGAAACGTTTCGATAAATCGAATTAGGTATAGATATCAAATATCAAGAATTATAGAGTGCGACGCGTTTTGGAAAGAAATAACGTAACTTTATTTTAAATAAACTTTTGAATGAAATCGACCACTTTTTTCAGATAAGAAAAATAGAGGTTTTTTTTATATATTTTAATAAGTCATTTCTTTGTACAAATTGACATCGACAAATTTACTCGTAGCTGCAAACAACAAAACATTGGATTTTGCGCTGATGGCTTTACCAATGATTTTACTAACTCAATTCGGATGATAAATTTATTCAATAAAAACATGAATGAATCACTTTTCATGACGGCAACTTAATTAAACTGTTTTCCGCACTAGTGAATACAACATTTTCATACCACAGGATAAAATATCGGATTTCTCACACCAACATAAGTTAATGTTAAGCCAGGTTCATTGCCGAGCACCTATGGAATTAAGACGGAATTTATCAAAGTGCCATCTCCCATTGTTTATTTATGTCCTCAATTGTTTCACTAAGATTTAAAACTATACTGGAAAAAAACATGTGTATTAACGCATCGTGCTGACAAAGTGGGTGGTTTGTAAACCATTATAGTAGTCACAGGATTCTGAATATAAGTGTTAGAGCCATTATCAAATAGCTGTCATATTTAAATTCCCAATTTGGCTTTAAAATTTGTTCAACTCACCCTTGGAGATGTGACGGCGTCAAGTCATAATGCAGCCATTATAGGGCGCGGGCTCACATTTATAAACTTGACAACGATAACAATAACAATATTGGTCATTATCACAGTTTTCGGCGTAGTGGGATGGATTTGTATCACTTGAAACACATTAAAGATGTGAACTTACGAATGGTAAATAAACGGGTGCGGATATAGGAATAAATCTTATTTTGGGATGTTAACATGTTATAACAGTCAAGAGCAGCTATTTACTGCCTAGTGTTAATAAGCTACATGTACAAACTGTTATAACTTTAAGAAGATCTAAGACACAGACACGTGACCTTCCAAGAATACGTCAATACAATACATGTGACAATAACATTCTGTTTTGTTCTGTTCCATGTTCACAACACAGAATGGAAAATAAGTCAGAAATTTTGGAATTGAGATTTACTGTGTATATATTAAAAAGCAATGATATTCATAACAACAGGGTGAAGTAATTAAATATCTGGAGTGATTCTATTTTCACGAATATACTGGGAAATATTAGTGTTTTTTCGTTCAGTTATAACGAGAATTTAACAACTCTTTGCTAGATATGGGACAAATTTTCGGTCGGAAGAAAGCCGAAAAAAGAGTCAAAGATAAGTGTGATTCTAAGGGAGGTAATCACTGCAAACAATGCGGGAAACTTGAGGCTAAAAAAATCAAAACAAAAACGTAAGTATCGTGTGTGATTGAGTTACAGTTGTCTCCCTTTGTGAAAGTTGGGAAAATTAACTTATATAAACTGTTGAATATTTTCTTAAAATCTGCTAAACTATCTAATGTACTTTCATATTACCATATCTTATAGACACTTTCGGTGAGCGATCTACAGGAAATTTTACACTCTTCTTTATTTTTACATATATTTTACAAACACCATATGTATATTATTTTGCATATTTATAATGTTCTTCGATGGCAACGTGGTTACTGTTGAAAACTCAACGTCACAATAAAATACCTCTTGAGAGATATATATTTTATATAACATTTTAGACACAGCCTATTGAAAAAACATTTTAACTAATAATAATAGGTTGATTGAAAACAATTAAAACATATTTCTACCTGTTCCTAAACCTTCCATACAGGATAGACTAAACTGTACATAATTTCCCGCCGTTATACGTTGAGTTATCTATTATTACAGGGACTTTATCAATATATCTTTATTTCCTCATTGTATATAAAATATAAACACGTATTATTAATACATTAGAATGTAAAACATACATACAGTTGTATTATATAGCACGTTATATAACGGTTGCTCTTCACGATGATTTATTTCATATGTTTTGCATTTGGGCAATAAATGTTATATCATTTACTGCTGAAGAAAATGTTATGCTATGTTACATGTAAGATGACGGTGAAATGAGCTCTACCTGTCATCTTAATATTGCTGATTTATAATCAAAAGAAGTTTGTACATTTATTTTAAAAGCTACACTCTCAAAGATTGACAGTTTTGACAGTTTTTAAAGAACAAAATGTCTCACAGTCAGCTCATGTTGGCATCAATGCCTTCATTCAAGCGATGCATGGTGACTGACATTCAGCTCATGTCGGCATTAATGCCTTCATTTAAGCGATGCATGGTGACTGACATTCAGCTCATGTCGGCATTAATGCCTTCATTCAAGTGATGCATGGTGACTGACATTCAGCTCATGTCGGCATCAATGCCTTCATTCAAGTTATGCATGGTGACTCACAGTCAGCTCATGTCGGCATCAGTGCCTTCATTTAAGCGATGCATGGTGACTGACATTCAGCTCATGTCGGCATTAATGCCTTCATTCAAGTGATGCATGGTGACTGACATTCAGCTCATGTCGGCATCAATGCCTTCATTCAAGTGATGCATGGTGACTCACAGTCAGCTCATGTCGGCATCAATGCCTTCATTCAAGTGATGCATGGTGACTCACAGTCAGCTCATGTTGACATCAATGCCTTCATTCAAGCGATGCATGATGTCTCACAGTCAGCTCATGTTGACATCAATGCCTTCATTCAAGTGATGCATGGTGACTCACAGTTAGCTCATGTTGACATCAATGCCTTCATTCAAGTGATGCATGGTGACTCACAGTTAGCTCATGTTGACATCAGTGCCTTCATTCAAGTGATGCATGGTGACTCACAGTCAGCTCATGTTGACATCAGTGCCTTCATTCAAGTGATGCATGGTGACTCACAGTTAGCTCATGTTGACATCAGTGCCTTCATTCAAGTGATGCATGGTGACTCACAGTCAGCTCATGTTGACATCAATGCCTTCATTCAAGTGATGCATGGTGTCTCACAGTTAGCTCATGTTGACATCAATGCCTTCATTCAAGTGATGCATGGTGACTCACAGTCAGCTCATGCTGACATCAGTGCCTTCATTCAAGTGATGCATGGTGACTCACAGTTAGCTCATGTTGACATCAGTGCCTTCATTCAAGTGATGCATGGTGACTCACAGTTAGCTCATGTTGACATCAATGCCTTCATTCAAGTGATGCATGGTGACTCACAGTTAGCTCATGCTGACATCAATGCCTTCATTCAAGTGATGCATGGTGACTCACAGTTAGCTCATGTTGACATCAGTGCCTTCATTCAAGTGATGCATGATGTCTCACAGTCAGCTCATGTTGACATCAGTGCCTTTATTCAAGTGATGCATGATGTCTCACAGTCAGCTCATGCTGACATCAATGCCTTCATTCAAGCGATGCATGGTGACTCACAGTCAGCTCATGCTGACATCAATGCCTTCATTCAAGTGATGCATTGTGACGCAGTGTCAGCTCATGTTGACATCAATGCCTTCATTCAAGCGATGCATGGTGACTCACAGTTAGCTCATGTTGGCATTAATGCCTTCATTCAAGTGATGCATGGTGACTCACAGTCAGCTCATGCTGACATCAATGCCTTCATTCAAGTGATGCATTGTGACGCAGTGTCAGCTCATGCTGACATCAATGCCTTCATTCAAGCGATGCATGGTGACTCACAGTTAGCTCATGTTGGCATTAATGCCTTCATTCAAGTGATGCATGGTGACTCACAGTCAGATCATGTTGGCATTAATGCCTTCATTCAAGCGATGCATGGTGACTCACAGTTAGCTCATGTTGGCATTAATGCCTTCATTCAAGTGATGCATGGTGACTCACAGTCAGATCATGTTGGCATTAATGCCTTCATTCAAGTGATGCATGGTGACTCACAGTCAGATCATGTTGGCATTAATGCCTTCATTCAAGTGATGCATGATAACTCACCAAAGGACATATCTCAATTGTTTGGAAAACAGCCTAAAATATCACTTTCCTTAAAGTGTTGGTAATGCTATAAGCATACATAATTTGACTCAAAGAAATAAACAGTTTTTTTGTTTTGTTTTTTAAAATGCTCAGAATCAGCTGACTTTGGAATCAACGCCCTAAGTTGAGTTATGTAAAATATTAAACTCACAATATTTTTTTTCAGTTTGCCTTTCGCGTATGTAATCCATTTTTATCCGAAATGTTCGAACGTAAATATAACAACAACAACAACAGCAACAACAACATAATTTTATTAAGAATTAAGCATATCCAGCTTATCATCATTTACATAAATCACAAAGAATGGCATACAACACCAATACCAAAAAAATGCATTTCATCTCATGTTATTAAACGAGAGAAATAAATGATACAATATTCTATTGCATAATGTTACTGATAGTGTCTCTTAATTTAGAGGCTTTAATAATATATACAGCTATTTAATGCGGGAGCTGTTTACTTTTTACATTTAGTAGTTTAACCAATTTGAACATTCTAGGCCTGTTTGTAAAAGAAGAAGGGATAAGGTTCTCCTTAAGCCACTGTATACATCACATACTATCTCCTTTAGCCACTGTATACATCACATACAATCTCCTTAAGCCACTGTATACATCACATACAATCTCCTTAAGCCACTGTATACATCACATACAATCTCCTTAAGCCACTGTATACATCACATACAATCTCCTTAAGCCACTGTATACATCACATACAATCTCCTTAAGCCA
The DNA here is from genome assembly GCF_026914265.1 of Mya arenaria. Taxonomy (NCBI): domain Eukaryota; kingdom Metazoa; phylum Mollusca; class Bivalvia; order Myida; family Myidae; genus Mya; species Mya arenaria. The sequence continues at coordinate 57,784,456 of NC_069136.1, read as the reverse complement.
CTGTATACATCACATACAATCTCCTTAAGCCACTGTATACCTCACATACAATCTCCTTAAGCCACTGTATACATCACATACAATCTCCTTAAGCCACTGTATACATCACATACAATCTCCTTAAGCCACTGTATACATCACATACAATCTCCTTTTCTATCTTTTCTTGGTGTTCATGTGTATCTGCCCCTTTCAATATTTAGCTTATGTGAAGATGTTTTATGGTAGAAATGGACCCTAAATGGCCCTGAGCCAATAAACGAATACACAGGAAATTGGCCCCTGCTGTGACACCAGTGCAATGTTTGGTATGATAATCCACTGCTGTACATCTCCTGCTAATTGCACTGGTGTCACAGTAGGTGCCAATTTCCTGTATATTTGTTTATTGTTTTATTCGTTTTATAATAGTATTTAATGAACATGCAGATTTGAGTCCTTTACTGGCCAAGTTTTCAATACCCTTTCTATATGTGCCCCTTGAGGTCATTACAAAACCTGGGTAAATTTTCTACCACTTCGATTTGGCATCCTTTATACATGAATACTTCACGCCCAGTCAGTTATATATGATTATTAATAGTGATCATATTATAGTTGTCGTGTCTCACATTCAAACCTATTTTGTAATCATTGTATATATTTTTAATTGAATTATATTTGATCATGTATTGAGGAATACGATTGTGTTCAAATTACTTAATAAATGTGTTGAATCTTGAATCTATATAAAAAAAACTGCGATCTGATCTTTTGTTAGCAGTCTTTTATCACTGGTTTCCTCCCATTTACGCAATATATGACTAATTCAAGGAAAAAAAATGTCAAAACGGTCAGCCATTGTCGTTCACCGGAGTGATGATGTTATGCGTACATGATGGAACATCTGATAAATGAGAATGCGGTGAGTAAGAGGGCAGGTTTAAAGCTGCTTAAATTATAAGTCCGCTCATAATTATGGTTGCATGTTTGAATGTGTGTTTTTTTATCGTCTCATTAGATTGAAATACCGTATTTCATGAACCTTTCTTTAAATAAAACAGGATATCCTTCATAGAAACCATTATTTCGACATGTTTTCATCAATGTTGGTAAATTCAGACTATTGTATTAATTGTGTTACATTGTATTTGGGAGTAGGAGTGTATCTTTCAAGGATACAGTTGGTTTTCGCACCTCGAAAGCTACCGGATATATCAAAGATATGGATGATTGGTATAAAATACATTATGCAATATACACAAAGCCCGTACACGATTATAGGCAAGCATGCGTGACAATGCATCTATATGGTATTATTATTGAAACAATGTTAAAATAAACAAAAACCTTAAAATGCAGACAAAGGTCGCCGCCGGTCAGAAACCAATAATTATTTATCTGATAGAGATTTGTATCGATACGTAATAAAACCGTAAAGTGATTTGGCAAATGGTTAAGGTTCTTCCGTTTGGGGTTTTAAAGTATTATACCAGGATAATATTATACATTGGCGACAGGAGGATAGGAATTATATGTAAACAGCAGATTTTTGAGTATTTAGGCACACTAACTTAGAAAGGTTTAGAACAATGACGTCATTTTCTATTTCTTTTATTGAACAGTAGTTGAACAAAATAATCAATTAAGCGTTAGATAAACTTTGTGTTTTTGGATATATTCTGACATTATCGTGCCATGGAGCAAGATTGGTTGGAGCTGATTTCTGCCATTAAAAAGCGAAAGTGGTCGTAAGTAGATATTTACTTAAAGGCCTAGTTTAAGCCTTCTACAAGTGACCCCCCCCCCCCTAAAACCGTGTATAGTACACAAGTTCTGTGCGTTGATCTTAATCTATATTGCCTTGTTCTGTCTATCAGATCTCGTATTTGAGTATCCTGCTGTGCAGTTTAAGTTTTGTTATAGAAATAGTCAACCCTTTATGGCTCTGAGCCAATAAGCAAATACACTGGAAAATGTTATTATCAAAATATTGAAAACTTATGTATAGCTGGAGGGCACGTGTTCCTATCTTGATTTGCTGTTTCAAGAACTACCAAAACTAACCTTGCACATGTATATACAACCAATGTGCATTTTTGTATATATAAACGTATCCGCAAAGGTCCTTTTTTCCTTACTGGCCCTTCTTGCCTCTAATCTGCAGAGCTCCGTTTTTTTCCTTACCTGGCTCTTCTTGCCTATAATCCGCAGAGCTCCATTTTTTCCTTACATGGCCCTTGTTGCCTCTAATCCGCAAAGGTCCTTTTTTCCTTACCTGGCCCTTTTCGCCTCTAACCTGCAGAGCTCCGTTTTTCCTTACATGGCTCTTCTTGTCTCTAATCCGCAGAGCTCCGTTTTTTCCTTACCTGGCACTTCTTGCCTCTAATCCGCAGATCTCCGTTTTTTAGTTACCTGGCTCTTCTTGCCTTTAACCCGCAGAGCTCCGGTTTTTTACATGGCTCTTCTTGTCTCTAATCCGCTGAGCTCCGTTTTTTCCATACCTGGCTCTTCTTGCCTCTAATCCGCAGAGCTCCGTTTTTTCCATACCTGGCTCTTCTTGCCTCAAATCCGCAGAGCGCCGTTTTTTCCGTACCTGGCTCTTCTTGCCTCTAACCCGCAGAGCTCCGTTTTTTCCTTACCTTGCCCTTCTTGTCTCTAATCCGCAGGACTCGGGTTTTCCTTACCTGGCTCTTCTTGTCTCTAATCCGCAGAGCTCCGTTTTTTTCTTACCTGGCTCTTCTTGTCTCTAATCCGCAGAGCTCCGTTTTTTCCTTACCTGGCTCTTCTTGCCTCTAATCCGCAGAGCTCCGTTTTTTCCTTACCTTGCCCTTCTTGTCTCTAATCCGCAGAACTCGGTTTTTCCTTACCTGGCTCTTCTTGTCTCTAATCCGCAGAGCTTCGTTTTTTCTTACCTGGCTCTTCTTGTCTCTAATCCGCAGAGCTCCGTTTTTTCCTTACCTGGCTCTTCTTGCCTCTAATCCGCAGAGCTCCGTTTTTTCCTTACCTGGCCCATCTTGCCTCTAATCCGCAGAGCTTCGTTTTTTCCTTACCTGTCCCTTCTTGTCTCTAATCCGCAGAGCTTCGTTTTTTCCCTTACCTGGCTCTTCTTGTCTCTAATCCGAAGAGCTTCGTTGTTTCCATACCTGGCCCTTCTTGTCTCTAATCCGCAGAGCTTCGTTTTTTCCTTACCTGGCCCTTCTGGTCTCTAATCCGCAGAGCTTCGTTTTTTCCATACCTGGCCCTTCTTGCCTTTAATCCGCAGAGCTTCGTTGTTTCCATACCTGGCCCTTCTTGTCTCTAATCCGAAGAGCTTCGTTTTTTCCATACCTGGCCCTTCTTGTCTCAAATCCGCGGAGCTTCGTTTCTTCCTTACCTGGCCCTTCTTGTCTCTAATCCGCAAAGGTTCGTTTTTTCCTTACCTGGCCCTTCTTGTCTCTAATCCGCAGAGGTTCGTTTCTTCCATACCTGGCCCTTCTTGTCTCTAATCCGCAGAGCTTCGTTTTTTCCTTACCTGGCCCTTCTTGTCTCTAATCCGCAGAGCTTCGTTTCTTCCATACCTGGACCTTCTTGTCTCTAATCCGCAGAGCTTCGTTTCTTCCTTACATGGACCTTCTTGTCTCTAATCCACAGAGGTCCGTTTCCTTTCTACCTGACCCTTCTTGACTCTAATCCACAGAGGTCCGTTTCCTTCCTACCTGGACCTTCTTGTTTCTAATCCACAGAGGTCCGTTTCCTTCCTACCTGACCCTTCTTGACTCTAATCCACAGAGGTCCGTTTCCTTCCTACCTGGACCTTCTTGTTTCTAATCCACAGAGGTCCGTTTCCTTCCTACATGGACCTTCTTGCCTCTAATCCACAGAGGTCCGTTTCCTTCCTTACCTGGACCTTCTTGTCTCTAATCCACAGAGGTCCGTTTCCATTCTACCTGACCCTTCTTGACTCTAATCCACAGAGGTCCGTTTCCTTCCTACCTGGACCTTCTTGTCTCTAATCCACAGAGGTCCGTTTCCTTCCTTCCTGACCCTTCTTGCCTCTAATCCACAGAGGTCCGTTTCCTTCCTACCTGGACCTTTTTGCCTCTTATCCGCAAAGGTCCGTTTTGTCGTTACCTGGCCCGTCTTGTCTCTAATCCACAGAGGTCCGTTTCGTCCCTGTGCGGATATAGGAATAAATCTTATTTTGGATGTTAACATGTTCTAACAGTCAGGAGCAGCTATTTACTGCCTAGTGTTAATAAGCTACATGCATACAATACATGCGACAATAACATTCTGTTTTGTTCTGTTCCATGTTCACAACACAGAATGGAAAATAAGTCAAAACATTTGGAAATGAGGTTTACTGTGTATATATTAAAACGCGTGGATATTCATAATAGCAGGATGAAATGATTAAATATAAGGAGTGATTCTTTTCTCTTCTTTCAATTAGAGGTGCCTATTTGAATATGTATTTTTTTGTATTATCTGGATGCCTTTATTCATAACAAATATTCATATGGATGAGAAACGTTTGTTTCGTTTTGCATTAGTGTTTTAAATGGCATGCTCACTACAAATGAATATTAAAGTGACACTCGTATTTAAAATCAATACATACACATTTAACGATCAAAATTATTGAGTGATAAACCTTTAACTACTTATATTACTAAATAACGCATTTATGGAAAAAAATATACTGCTGTAACAAGATTGTAACCGTGTATTTAATAGCTGAAAACGCAAAAATATTAACTGGTGAGTGCTAAAATATTGACAGTGATCAATTAATTATGTTACATCGTATTTTGGAGTAGGGGTGCATCCTTGAAGGATCCAGTCAGTGTTCGCACCTCGAATGCTACCGGGTATATCAAAGATATGGAAGCTTGGTAAACAATACATTGCGCAATATATATAAATCCCCTACACATTTATACGCAAGCATGCGTCATAAATGCATCTATTTGGTATTATTATTATTGAAACAATGTTAAAATAATCAAACACCCTTAAAATGCAGACAAAAAGTCGCAGCCTGTCAGAAACCACTAAATATTTAAGGAATGAATTGCGGGGTTGATGTCATTATCGGGGTATGAACGCAATTGTGCTGGTCAAAGCGTGTGAAGTCTGAAGGACTCTACACGTTCTTTGACCCGCCCAATTGCGTTCATATCCCCGATAATGACATCAACCCCGAAATTCATTCCTTATATTTACACCAAAAGTTCATTGTTTCATTCAAGAATTGTACAAAAAATACTTCATTTAATTTAAGAAAACCTTTCACTAATCCTTTCTTACCCATTCCGTAAATAGAACGACCCGACTGTAACCGGAAACATTTTTTTTCAAATGACGTCACAATATTGCGGGAAAAGATCAACCACTTGAAATCACTTTTAATGTAAAATATAGCACTTATGGCAACAATACATTTAAAATATAATAAGTTCATTTATATTTTACGGGATCTGCTGGCACAATATTAACAATAACAAGATCAATAGTTTTCATGTACATTGTTATTCGATGAATTACGATCAGAACATATCGGAAGATTTTGCGTTCATCGTTTGATAAACGCAATTGTCGAATTTCATTTAAGGAATGGAAGTTGAGGTGTAAATATTTATCTAATAAATATTTGTATTCATGCGCAAAAACAGTAAAGTGATTTGGCAAAAGTTTTGGTGTTATTCTGTTTGGGATTTTTAAGTATTATACCAGGATAATATTATACATTTGCGACAGAAGGACAGGTATAATATATAAACAGTAGATTTTGAATATTTAGGCACACTTACTTAGAAAGGTTTATAACAATGACGTCATTTTCTATTTCTTTTATTGGACTGTAATTGAAAAAAAAATTAAGCGTAAGATAAACTTTGTGTTTTGGGATATATTCTGACATTATCGTGGCATGGAGCAAGATTGGTTGGAGCTGATTTCTGCCATTAAAAAGCGAAAGTGGTCGTAAGTAGATATTTACTTAAAGGCCTAGTTTAAGCCTTCTACATGTGACCCCCCCCCCCCCTAAAACTGTGTATAGTACACAAGTTATGTGTGTTGATCTTAACCTATATTGCCTTGTGCTGTCTATCAGATCTCGTATTTGAGTATCCTGCTGTGCAGTTCAAGTTTTATTATAGTTATAGTCAACCCTTTATGGCCCTGAGCCAATAAACAAATATACTGGAAATTGGCCCCTACTGTGACACCAGTGCATTTAACAGGGGGTGCACAGCAGGGGATCATCATGCCAAACATTCCTTAAACTAGGCCTTTAATGAATTCTTGTAACGCATTAATAAGTGTTATTATATGGCCCGTCTTGTCTCTCATCCACAGTGGGTAGTTTTGCCTATTATACACAGTGGGCAGTTTTGCCTATTATACACACTGGGCAGTTTTGCCTATTATCCACATTGGTCAGTTTTGCCTATTATCTACAGTGGTCAGTTTTGCCTATTATCCACAGTGGGTAGTTTTGCCTATTATCCACAGTGGGCAGTTTTGCCTATTATCTACAGTGGGCAGTTTTGCCTATTATCCACAGTGGGTAGTTTTGCTTATTATCCACAGTGGGCAGTTTTGCCTATTATCTACATTGGGCAGTTTTGCCTATTATCTACATTGGGCAGTTTTGCCTATTATCCACAGTGGGCAGTTTTGCCTATTATCCACAGTGGGTAGTTTTGCCTATTATACACAGTGGGCAGTTTTGCCTATTATCCACAGTGGGCAGTTTTGCCTATTATCCACATTGGTCAGTTTTGCCTATTATCTACAGTGGGCAGTTTTGCCTATTATCCACAGTGGGTAGTTTTGCCTATTATCCACAGTGGGCAGTTTTGCCTATTATCTACAGTGGGCAGTTTTGCCTATTATCCACAGTGGGTAGTTTTGCCTATTATCCACAGTGGGCAGTTTTGCCTATTATCTACATTGGGCAGTTTTGCCTATTATCTACATTGGGCAGTTTTGCCTATTATCCACAGTGGGCAGTTTTGCCTATTATCTACATTGGGCAGTTTTGCCTATTATCTACATTGGGCAGTTTTGCCTATTATCCACAGTGGGCAGTTTTATATTTTACATGTATTCGCAGTTGTCCGTTTTGTCCCTAACATTGCCCTTTTTGTAAAGTCCATGTTTGTTTTGGGCCGTTTTATCTCGAATTTCTGCAATGGTATGTTTTATGACTTATATTGCCGGTGTCGTACAGTTCATTTTTGTGTTTGGCCGTTTCGTCTGTTAACCGCAGAAGTCTATGTTGTGCATAAAAAAGTCCATTTTAACGGAGGTCCAGCTCGTTTCTTATTCGGATTTTATATTGATCTCTCAGTATTTTGGTAGTTTATTTTACGGTGGCACGCTTTTGTGTATAGCCTTGCCCGTTCTCTCATTTTTGTTGGGTGTCCACACAATGTGACGTTGTCGAAAATCCAGGGGCTTTATACAATAACTAAAATAGCAATGATACAACATGTACCACTATGTGTTGAAAATGCACCCTCACAGAGTGCAGTTTTAACAATAAAGTAAAATCAAAACATGTTCAAACAAAAACTGTTAAAATGAACAAGTAGAATAGCAGGTAAAACTCCTAAAAGAACCAGTGTCCCTATCAAATATAGAGTTGACATGCTTTATTTTTGAGAACCGAAATTTTGTTTAGGAAACTACGAAAAAGGAAACACTTCGGCTTAAAATGTGCCGAAACAAACGCTATTTTACGCCTAAAACTGGTAAGATCCAACTCTGGTGAATCTTGTGAAAATCCTTCGTCCATCTTAATCTATAAAACCCGTTCGTATTTTTATAATGCTATAACAAATACAACACTTTACATACATGTATACAGATTTAGGTCAACCAGACAAATTAGCCATCATCAAAGACGGACTATTAGTCGCCCAAAACGGTCATCATTCGTTCATATAAATAGTCAAGAAAAGTAACTCGAAAATGTTGGGCAAATTAAGATGTGTAAGGTTGTAGCCCGTGTTTTTTATGCACACACTCATCACCGTCAGGTACGGAATCATATTAGAGCCATCGCGACCCCTTGCCTCGCCTCATGACCCCATGCCTCGCCTCATGACCCCATGCCTCGCCTTATTAATTGCCTCAAAACAACACAGCGACACATGTTTGTTACCTTTTCGATTTTTTTTACAATCTTGTAGTACTTGTTATAGGAAAAACTATTCTGTTTTCATTTGAAATTCGATAAAAAATATGCGAAATTTGACATTTACTTCGGTACACCTTTTTAAAAAAAAAAAAAATCTGGGATATTTTCAAAAAGCGGGGGCGGAGGTGGGGGTCGCGATGGCCCTTATACGATTCCGAAGTCAGGCCTCAATGGATAAACAAAACATGTGTGGTTTTATGATGAAAGCTTAAACATTTAATGTCCCACCAGAAGACATTCATTTTTATGCCGAATGTCTAATGACACGACCTTCATATTTTTATTGTCCGGAATGTGATTGATTGATTGATTGATGGATGGATGGATAGATGGATGGATGGATGGATGGATGGATGGATGGATGGATGGATGGATGGATGGATGGATGAGGGATGGATGGATGGATGGATGGATGGATGTGTTTTGGGTCGGTGAGTGAATTGATGAGTGAGTGAGCGAACGACCTGCGAACGAACGATCGAACGAACGAATGAATGAATTGCCACGTCCGATTTATAAACATTTTGGTTCTAGTCATATTTATTGCCATGATCTTCGATAGTGATACAACCTTTTGTATCGCAAATGCTATAAAAAAGGTAATGGCAATGTCGTTTTGAAATTTATGACCGGATATTTCTATGGCAACGGGGACAATACGGATACAATCCTTATATCAAATGGTAGAAATCGTGTGATAGCTTTCATATCTAGCATGAAGTTGCGAGATCGAAACCACATAACGTGATTCAACCTTAATTGTAACAATTAAAATCCAAGTTATCATAGAAATGCGATATTCACTTGAAGAATAGTCTAACAATTCGGCCGTTGTTCAGGGTCTCTGATTACAAACAACCTCAAGTCTGAGATCAGACTCAAGAGGCAAAACTGCAAATCTTTTCATTGTAACATTCTTTAAAGTTGAGTTGTGATGATGAAATTAGCTGAATTTTATAACTATTTGAAATTGTTCAATCAGTCACATTTATTTTTGTAAATGAAGGAAATAAAGGCGATTTTATGTAAATTCAGAAGCATGTTTTTCTGAGTCTGAGTCACGCGTACTCTTATGATCTGCAGTATTCCTAAAAAGATTTTAAAAAACAACTGTTACAGCTGTGTGTGTTATTATTAAATATATGAGCGCATTGTAAACTGCTTCCCCTTTAAAAGTTTACAACTATGTTGTTGATTATATTTTACCAAATCATTTCTTTTGATGTCAGAAGTCAGCCGTTATTGATTTAAATCAGGTGAATCGGTAGATATATACTGGCTCGCCCATCTAGTGTGTAGTTAACACAGTAGTATGCAGCCACTTAAAGGGTTTATTAGTTTGTACTTACACAAAATTACTGGTTATGCGATTGCGTCGTATCAAACCATTTATTTTTGTAAGTACATGTACATACTATCAACCCAATGGTCACAACCTGGCCATCTTCGGTAAGCTTCGGGATAGACTAGGAGGGACACAATCGTTCAATGCGTGGGAACAGAATTTGAAAATGAACTTTCAGGACCAATAAAATGTTAAAACACGAATAACATGTTTTCAATATGGGCGCCGCCATGATGGACTATTTTTAAAGGCCCGTATTATCTCCGAGGTCATATCTGTGGGATAATGGTCAAGGTCTTCCGATTGACTTACAACCTTAACCCATTACGTAGCATGGTGATCTATGTCATTAGACTATTTTTTGACATGAACGAAGGTGGTAATAACTGCAATTGCATCATAATGTGATGGTTTTAGTGGCACTCTTATTCAAAATCACACATTGCACATTATAAAAAAACACTTATTTTGAGTGATTAACCTTTAACTACATACTAAATAATGCATTTATGGAAAATATCAATAACTGATTACAAGATTGTAACCTTGTATTTAAAAGCTGAAAACGAAAATAATAGTAAATCATTGGTGAGTGCTCAAAGATTTACTTTGATCTACTATCGTCTCATAAGCTAGAAATACCGTGTTTTCTGCACCTTCCTTCTTAAATAAAGTCGGTGTCCTTCATAAGAACCATTATTGTTTACATTTATTCATACCTTTTTGATATATTTCAACCATCGTTTTAATTATGGTAAATCTTATCTGAGTGCATCTTTCAAGGTTATACAATGCATTTACCAAAATAAATGGTTAACCAGCTATGTGGTAACGAGTATATTTTGTACACTGGCTCGGTTTCTGTTTAAATATTCTGAATCACCTAATTAAAATCAATAACGGCTGACTTCTGCTTACTTCAATAATTAAACGGCATATTTGAAAATACTGCCATCCCATTGGACAAAATATAATTTCACTCAATAAAATTCTAGTAGCCACAATTGTGGGCGTTAGGTGGGAGGGGGACTATCATTCGAACACTTTCAAGATTCCCTGTAACCAGGAGTCTTCCAATACCACACATAGTAAAAACAAATAAATGAATATTAAAGTGACATTCGTATTTAAAATCAATACATACACATTTGACGATCAATTTTTTGAGACAGAAAGACAGAGTTGTTTATTGTCGTAAACATGTAAATAACAGTTTCTTGACAAAACATGATACTAGTATGTCGAATAATAATAATTATGGTCACAATGATACATGGCAAAATAAGAAGGAAAAGAAAAGAAAAAAATAAACACAGATAAAACATAATATAGATTATTATTTTAATACAAATGGTAAATATTTAAATTAAATGTAAATGCTTACTACATGTATATGCAATACCAGGATAATAGGGATTTGGGAGGCTAATGTAATATATTACTATATAGACTAGATCATATTATTGATCACAGGATTTCTTAAAAGAAATGCTTGGTTTATGAATTTACTTAGATTTCTTGTTTCGACTTTATTTTGCGATTTCATTAATTCAACAAATTGGTACATACTTGGGTTTCTAATATAGATTGATTTAATCAACTCCTTTCTGATATTGTTATACACAGGGCATATTATGACAAAGTGGTATTCGTCTTCTATATCGTTAGAGTTACACAGTAACAGAGTAATACACCTTTAACTACTTCTTATATAATGCATTTAAGTAAAAAATATTAATTACTGATAAGAAGATTGTAACCGTATATTTAATAGCTAAAAACGCACAAAGTTTAAACGACTGACGAGTGCTAAAATATTTTTCAATTAACGGTAGGTGGAAATACCCTGTTTTATTAACATTTCTTTCAAATAAAACACGATATCCATCATAATAACCATTATTTCGACATGTAGTAGTTCATCTTTTTCGGTAAATTAAGACAATTGTATTACATCTTATTTAAGAGTAAGAGTGCATCTTTGAAGGATACAGTTGTGTTCGCATCTCGAATGCTACCGGGTATATCAAAGATATGGATGATTGGTATACTATACATTGTGCAATATACACAAAGTCCCTACACATTTTATACGCAAGCATGCGTGACAATCTATTTGGCATTATTATTGAAACAATTTTAAAATAAACAAACGCCTTAAAATGCAGACAAGAGTCGCTGCCGGTCAGAAACCAATACATAGGATTTGACACGAGTTGTCATTTAATTAATACAAGATTTTATTAAACGAGTTCATGAAATTTGTTAGTAAGCGAGCCTCTGGCGATGGTCTAGCCACCATGGGATGTGTAAGGGAAAGCATGTGCTGCAGAATTCGTATTTGTGTTTTTGGTAAACATCAGCTGATTAAACTGGCAAGCAAATGGCATTGATTGCATATTGCCGGTGTTTGTCAAGGTGGAGATGTTTGAAATGTTCTTGTGTTGTTTGTCACTTTTAAATGTGGCTGTATACTTGTTGACTGGAATTTTCTGTGACTAGTGATCTGAATTATCTGGTTGGCGGAACATTGTTATCAGAATGTTTTTGAACAAGATGCTTTCTGGCACTATGATTTGTAAGCCATTTGCCTCCCGGAAGTCCTACAGATTCATTATTAAGGTAAGTATTTGGCGTTTAAACCATTTTGTTTACAAACAATGCGGAGAGATATCTATGTCGCGTGTAATTACTTTAGCAATTGAAAATGTCTGATACGTTATCTTACACATGTGTAAGATACAAAAAATGTAATGGGTATATTACACCGAAAACAAGGGTAATCATGTGAATCATATTTATCTGATAGAGATTTGTATTGATACGTAATAAAACCGTAAAGTGATTTGACAAAAGGTTAGGTGTTCTTCCGTTTGGGGTTTTTAAGTATTATACCAGGATACTAATATACATTTGCGACAGGCGGATAGGTATTATATATAAACAGTAGATTTTGAGTATTTAGGCACACTAACTTAGAAAGGTTTAGAAAAATGACGTCATTTTCTATTTCTTTTATTGAACAGTAGTTGAAAAAAAATAATTAATTAAGCGTAAGATAAACTTTGTGTTTTGGGAGATATTCTGACATTAACGTGGCATGGAGCAAGTTTGGTTGGAGCTGATTTCTGCCATTAAAAAGCGAAAGTGGTCGTAAGTAGATATTTAGTTAATGTATATTTATAACGCATTAATAAGTGTTATTATTGAAAACATATGTTATACATGGAGTGCACGTATTCCTCTCCTGTGAACTGTACAACGATTTGCTGTTTCAAGAACTACCCCAAAAAACTGATACCCTCCAATATTGGTCCATAACATCTTAAACCCGCATAGGTCCGTTTCGTCTTTACCAGGTATTTCTTGTCTCTCATCCACAGAGGTCCATTTCTTCTTAATCTGGCCCGTCTGTCTCTCATCCAAAGAGGTCCATTTTGTCCCAATCTGGCCCGTCTTGTCTCTCATCCACAGAGGTCCATTTCATCCTAATCTGGCCCGTCTTGTCTCTCATCCACAGAGGTCCATTTCGTCCTAATCTGGCCCGTCTTGTCTCTCATCCACAGAGGTCCATTTCGTCCTAATCTGGCCCTTCTTGTCTCTCATCCACAGAGGTCCATTTCTTTATAATCTGGCCTGTCTTGTCTCTCATCCACAGAGGTCCAATTCGTCCTAATTTGACCCGTATGTCTCTCACCAACAGAGGTCCATTTCGTCCTCATCTGGCCCGTCTTGTCTCTCATTCACAGAGGTCCATTTCTTCCTAATCTGGTTCGTCTTGTCTCTCATCCACAGAGATCCATTTCGTTCTAATCTGGCCCGTCTTGTCTCTCATCCACAGAGGTCCATTTCGTCCTAATCTGGCCCGTCTTGTCTCTCATCCACAGGAGTCCATTTCTTCCTAATCTTGCCCGTCTTGTCTCTTATCCACAGAGGTCTATTTAGTCCTCATCTGGCCCTTCTTGTCTTTAATCCACAGAGGTCCATTTCTTCCTAATCTGGCCCGTCTTGTCTCTCATCCACAGAGGTCCATTTAGTCCTCATCTGGCCCGTCTTGTCTCTCATCCACAGAGGTCCATTTCTTCCTAATCTGGCACTTCTTGTCTCTCATCCACAGAGGTCCATTTCTTCCTAATCTGACCCTTCTTGTCTCTCATCCACAGATGTCCATTTCGTCCTCATCTGGCCCGTCTTGTCTCTCACCCACAGTGGGCAGTTTTGCCTATTATCCACAGTGGGCCGTTTTATCTTTTACATGTATTCGCAGTTTTCCGTTTTGTCCCTTACATTGCCCTTTTTGTAAACTCCATGTTGGTTTTGGGCCGTTTTATCTCGAATTTCTGCAATGGTATGTTTTTTTATTGATATTGCCTGTGTCGTACAGTTCATTTTGGTGTCTGGCCATTTCGTCTGTTAACCGCAGAAGTCTATGTTGTGTATTTTAAGTCCATTTAAACGGAGGTCCAGTTCGTGTCTTATTCGCATTTTATATTGATCTCTCAGTATTTTGGTAGTTTTTTTGACGGTGGCACGCTTTTGTGTATAGCCTTGCCCGTTCTCTCATTTTTGTTGGGTGTCTCTACACAATGTGACGTTATCGAAAATCCAGGGGCGTTATTCAATAACAAAAACAGTAGTTATACAACATGTACCACTATGTGTTGAAAATGCACACTCACAGATGTAAAATGTTAAACACAAACCACATGTTTTCAATATGGGCGCCGCCATGACGGACTATTTTTAAAGACCCTTATTATTTCCGAGGTCATATCTGTGGGATAGTGGCCTAGGTGTTCCGATTGACTTACAACCATTACCCATTACATATCATGGTTATTTATGGTTAAAGGTTATACAATGCATTTACAAAATAAATGGTTAACCAGCTATGTGGTAACCAGTATATTTTGTGCATTGGCTTATTTTCTGTTTAAATATACCGAGTCATCTAATTAAAATCAATTACCGTTGTCTTTTGCTTAACTTCAATAATTGAACGGCATATTTGAAAATACTGTTATCCCATTGGACAAACACTAATGTTTTAATGGAGCCGTATTGTTTTTTTATAACGTTCAAAAAGGATTCCACCTATCGACATCTGATATAGCTGGCGCGACCGCAACATACTCACCTAGTAGCCACAATTGTGGGCGTTAGGTGGGAGGGGGATTATCATACGAACATTTTAAAGATTCCCTGTAACCATGAATCTTCCAATACCAGACATAGTAAAAACACTCATAGGCGTTTTTTAAATGGACTTATTCACATAGGGACTTTCTCAGAGAAATAACGATGGCCGCGAAATGGTTTATCCCTTGATCAAATATGTTATTTAAAATGTCCTTACATGTATTAACAAGCACCAACATCCACAAATCGTCAACTTTTCATTTTGTCCAATGAAGAGGCAGTATTATTCAAGTTTTCCAGTTTATTCATTTCCGTAAATCAGCAGTCTCTCGTCACTGATTTTAATCAGGTGAGTCGGTAGATATACACAGTGGCTGGTCTAGTAAGAGGGTAGTATACGCAATATTCTGTACAACACTAGAAATAAAGATTGTTTTTATGTCCCTACACAAAAACAAATGATTAAGCAACTGCTTAGTTCAAACAGCCATTTCCTGGTAGATACAAAATCTAAGCCTAAAATCATTCAATTTTCAATAGCGAGTGTTATCATTGATACAAGCATTGTGTGAACATTTCACATGCAATCGTTTGTCAATGTTTGCCCCTGAAAGACGCCAACAAGTCCCTTTATCTCCCTTTTTTGCTATTTTTTTGTATAAAATAAGTTCCGCATATTAACCGGTTTTGATGAATTGATTCATGTTATATGAACTAAATAGATTTGTTTAATATGTTTGCGACTTATTGCTTTGTTTTGTATGACAAGCACCAATGTATACTTGATTTTATGAATGACAATTTGGGGAATAAAACAGAGGCCATAAGATACGCTTTTCATCAAAAAGAGAAAGATAGCGCGACCGCAGGCTTTCAATCGAAACATATATTATGTAACAGATAATTTATGTTCACGATTAAAGTGTTTTCAAAACATACAAACGTCAACAATGTGACTCAGCAACGGCTACATTCTACTGATACATGCCCAGTAATCGGTTATCCGTCCTAGTGTATGCGATGCCCGCTTGGAGTTGCTGTTGTCGAATTAGTATCTGATAACTTCCGGTTTACTTCAGCGGTACACTGTTGATAAACTAGCGAAGATTTTGAATTAATCGCAGCATGGCTTCCAAATTTAGCACGTTATCTAAAGGTGCACTTAAAACGGGGTAAGGACGACGGCATTCTTAATAAGGATTTAAATAGATTGCAAAACTCAATGTCTCCTTATGCATTCGCTCATCAAATCATAGGTTACAGTTTCGGACTGTGAAACGAGCAGTTGATATAAATGTGAACATTATCTGTACTACCTTATCACAAAAGTTATATAATGTTTATAATACTACTACTAATAATAAAAACAATAATAAAAATAGTAAATAAATAAATAAATAATATTATTTATAATAATAATAATAATAATAATAATAATAATAATAATGAATAATAAAAATTATATAATAATATATACACGCAAGCTCACACACACGCTGAAACACATGCTAGCACAAACGCAGCCAGCACACACGCACGCACGCACGCACGCACGCACACGAACTTACATACGCACACGCCGTGTTTTCGTCTGGTATAGGGACTTAACTGTATTAGATGTTGAGTTTGGCAATTCGGGTTCGGATGTTGTCACTCTTTTGCGTTACCAAGCCATTTAATTGGAAAAGCAGGGCGCAGCCCGTCTACCGAACTAACTGTCTAGTAGAGTACACATATATAGTGACATACGTATTTCGGGTGCGAATCCCTCTATATTAGCCTGAATTTTGGTGGAGTGTGTGTATGTAGGCTTATATATACTCGCACACGGGCCTTGCCCATTCGGCGAGTGCTCCGTTAAGATTATTAGTCATTTTAGGTTTTATGGAGCATAGTGCACAGACAGAATGTAACCCTGGTTAGAGCTACCCTGGTTCTTTAACATGCACCAGTGTATAGCACTGACACACGGGACTCCCATTTAACGTCCCTCCCGGAAGACGATTAGGATTTTAGTGATGCGACGGGGAATCGTACCTGCGACCCCTGGATTGATAGTCAAGTGTGTTACCACTAGACCACGGATCCGCCACTGTTTTGGCGGCTGTGTGCGTCAGGCTACGAGAGTAATCAGTCTGTATCTTACAATAATAAAGTCCATTTTCAGGCAAGGGTCGACTAAATATTTTGACTATAACGTTTACCTGACCCTTGGGACGAGGAAAGCATTAAATCAAACCAATCATACAAATTTGCTGGGTTCAAACGTTAGTTTTGTCATATTGTCGATAGAAAAAAATGAATGTTGAACCTCTAGCCCGAGAAAACAGACGTCTCCATTTTCCTGTAAGGTGTATATACTGTTACTTCAGAAAATGTCAGTTGTTTTCTTACTGATGTAAGATTGTCAATGTCTTGAAATCCAATGCCAACCTACTCAAGACTAGTATTTGTTAAAATTTTCGTGGGGGGACTACCCCCAAACCCCCCTTATAGCGTGGGGTGCAAGTCAAATGGTTAACGCCCCCGAAATTACGTCCCCTCTAACACCAAATTCTGGAGGCGCCTCATTATTAGAACGTTAAAAGTTATATTGACCTTCATTTGAGTAATGATCACATATATTTTCACGCTAGAACCTATTCAGCCGCTTGTATGATGTCTTGCATCAAAATTTGCCTTCTTTGGTTAATTCATACTAACAGCACTTTAACTAATTTCAAATTTAGCTTAATAGCCCAGCCTCTGTTTAACCAATCGCTTCACCTGATTAAAATCCAAATTGGCTGCCTAATGTTTTACCAAAATAAATGTACTGCAGGTTTGAAAAATCACTTAAAGATGAAATCTTACTCCCAAATAAGATTTACCAAAATTAATAATATTGTTTTAATTTCACAAAAAGGATAAATGAATGTCGAAAACAATGGTTCTTATGACGGATACCGATTTTAATTTAAAGGAAATGTGTATTAGATATTTCTACCGTATGAGACTATAGTAGATCACAGTAAATATTTTAGCATTCGCATTTCATTTAATATTTTTGAATTTTCTGCTATTAAATACAAGGTTACAATCTTTTTATCAGTAATAAATATTTTCCACAAATGCATTATTTAGTAAGTAGTTAAAGGTTTATCAATCAAAATTGATGTTTGTTATATATGTGTATTTTATAATTAAAATAAGGATGTCACTTTAATAATAGGCCAAGATCTTACTGTAAATGAAATACAATCCGACCTATTATAGATATGTTTAAGTCTTTCTTATTTTCCACCTTAACGAGAAAACGGTTAAATATAGCCAGAAATATCAAACTGCAATGTAATTTAGAAATTTAACGTTTCCTTAAACACTAACTGTATGTGTTTTTCTCGTATAATACATGTAGTATGGCGCGTTCTCTCAGGGATATTTGTTTATGTTATGTTTGTTGCCATGATTATTATTATTATTGTAATGGCCAAAGGCATTAACGAGTATATGCCGCTTTTGTTAATAAACTTTGAGCTTGAACTTTAACCTTGAACATATTATTGTGTTTGGTTTGAGAACTGGGCTGTGCCCTATATTTTAAACTGTTTCATCGAGATAGGCTTTTGTTGTAAATGTATTCCATTGCTTTTATGTGCAAGATTTCCTAAAATAATTAATTAAGATAACATCCCTATTATTTTCGTTGGACAACCTTTTGGCGCACATCTCAGTGAATGGTCATGGCTGGAATGTATATTTGATAGTTTATTAAAGTCTCATCAATACAACATATACACATCACCTATTAAATATACATTAAAATATGCATTGCCACTCAGTATATGAGTTATAAGAGACTATAGCACACACAAAAAAAACATAAAACTATACATTACTTATTTAACATCTAAAATCGATATATACAAAAGTAAGAAACTAGAAACCAATGCTAATCTTGTTTTAAAAAAATGTATGAAAAGGCTGAAATGTTAAAAAAATGTCGTATTTTTGCAATATAGAATATCATAGAATGTACTTTGAATGATATATTTGGTGCCGAAAGGGTTAAAGCTTATACAAAATTCTTTGTATGCATCACTATCAAGTTGAGACAAGTTATTGTTAATACTTCCTTGTGAAACAGAATTGTGCTCCTTCAAATGTTATAATCGTGTTGATGCATTATAATTTATAACGCACGATTATTTAAAGCTGTACTCTCACAGATTGAACGTTTTGACAATTTTTTTTTGTCTTGGAACACCCCATTTTTTTGCAAAAAAATGCACGTAAAACAGTGATACAAGCCTGCTGACAAAAACTCAGATCGCAGATTCACATATTTAAGTTAAAAAATGGATGTTTTAAGCATTTTTCATAAACCGTTAGTAACGCTTTCAGCCATAAAGCATTAATTTTCGAACGGAAATATGAAATTCTGCGATCTGATCTTTTGTCAGTCTTATATCACTGGTTTGCAGATATTAATGCAAAAATTGGCTCATTTTAAGGCAAAAAAAACAACACCAGCAAAAGTTGTCAAAACGGTATATCTGTGAGAGTGCAGCTTTAAAGCAGACGGCTGCAGTGTTTTATTTTATACTTGAAGTTTGAATTTAACCCATCTTGTATCTCGTATTTGAGAACATGTCAGATCCTCTTATTATTTATTTGACAGTGATATAGAATTGATTATAAGATATATTTATTAATATACCACTAAAGGTTTTAACTGTGAATTATGCACGTAAATTGCATTGTGTCCCTCTGTTAATTTGTGTTCAAGCGTAATAATACATTTGTTACTTATTTTTCCTTCTTCTAATAATAGTTTTCGCTTAATCAAATTATAAAAAAATAAGATATTATCCCCCATAAATACCAATTGTTGGATGTAAAGTACATTGTATAATATGTAATAATTAATCACACTTGTTCGGTTTACAAAAAGAATCAGAACATTTCATTTGAATGCTGTTTATAACCCAACTCATCTGTGCGCATGCATTGAAAACCATAAAATAACGCAGACAGCCTAAATCAAATTCAATGCGTTTTCAGTTTACGCAAACTTGACAATACATGACATAGCACTGAAGATATTTGTGCAAACAGTTGAGTTCATATCAGTTTTCAACTTAAGTGTATAGCAATAGAAATATTCGTCTTAACACTGAGTTTAGTGTTCTTCATTTAAAGTTCGGAGTAGCTATGTGTGTTTTATAAGTGTGAAACAAATGTGGTTGTAAAAAATAAATAAATATTTGACAGCATAGTAAGAACGCTCTACTAAAGAGTATCGGTATGCTTGTTGAGTGGTAAATAGCATTAATGAAAATCGGAGTTAGCGAGGTTAAACTCGAGTGAATATAAATCGAAAGGCGATGCATCAATGGCTTTTTATGGTCCAGTGAAAAAATGTTTAAATATGGTGTATATTGGTCGACGATGGATGTGATATGCTTCTAGATTTGTTTATTACCTGCGGAATAGTACGAGTTGGATATATGTTTAGTTCATTTAATCTTACAGCATATTTGTTTCTATCAGGGTTACGTTAATGTACCTATCAATGTTAAGCCCCCATCGGGGTGTGGTGTGTGTGTGGGGGTGGTTGTGGGGAGGGGGGGGGTGGTGATAAAGTGGACGTAAGACCGCGGGTGTGATTTGGACGGTTCCGGTGCGTCCGTCACTGTGGAAATGGCTAGGCTATTATATTTTGCTTAATCAGCTCCTATTCCATCGATTTTCACTAATTTCCTTGCTTTCAGATTAGGGATTTAGACAGTAAATTTTGCAAATTGTCTATATCTACCGGGGAGTGTCCCGCCTTGCATCCCCACCCACTCCTCTCTGCCGCCATCAATCATTGATAGGTGCATGATATGAACCTTTTTTTAGAGTGAAATTTTGCATTTCAGCAATGCATGGTTGATTTATTACACGTAGCTAACTGACTTGAGGGGCTGTTTGTATATACAAGTGATCTGGACGAAAGTTGTATACACTAAATGGGTACGAAATGTCTAAGTAAGATGAAGATTGGTTTATTCGTATTTCTGGCCAAATGTTAAACAGAGATTTCAAATATACTCATCGGAATAAGTATTGACTGTGACCGATTGTTTTTGCTATATATGTCGTGATAGTTTGCCATTAATAAGTGATAATACTGTGAATGTATTCCTACTGGGTGATATGGAGTTTGTGACAACATTTGATAAATATCATCATCATATGTGACATTCAAAGAAGAGGATTACTTACACATCGCGATATGGATATAGGGTATGTATGTAGACATCATTAGCGGATACAGTGGGGGAGGGGTTCGAACACGGCGCCCACCCCTTAAATCATTGAAGTTAAATTAACGTTTTATTTCAATATACGAGATATAAAGTTATAAAGTAATAAAATTTCCCATTACAAAATGCACCATTTCGGACTTAAATTGCGTATGTTTTTTTGTTGTTTTTTTTGTGGGGGAGTGGCTACCCCAAGGCTCCCTTGCTAACAATTTAGACCAAACAAATTTCGGTTTTGAGGACGGGGCACAATCCAAAAGGTAAGGCCCCTTTTTAAGCCCCTTTTAACGTCAAATCCTGGATCCGCCCATGGAAATGTCATTTTGTGTCCACCTCAGTGTTATCAGTTACAAATTGGTTGTTGGTTCGTTAGAATGCTAGTTGTGATAACCAATCATCTAATATTTAAAGCTGTACTCTCACAGATTGGCCGTTTCAACAACCTTTTCATTTTTTGTCTTGGAATGAGCCATTTGTTTCGTTAATGTCTATGAAACCAGTGATATAAAGACAAAAGATCAACTTGCAGATTTTCATAATTATTTACGTTCAAAAAATGCTATTTTATGGCTATAAGCGTTACTAACGCTTTAAAAAAAACGTTTTTCGGCAGTTTTTCAAACAATTGAGATCTGTTCTATTATGAGTTAACTTATACGACTGAATTGAAGGCATTGATACCAAAATTAGACGACGCTGAGATTAAAACTAAAAAAATGTCAACACTATCAATCTGTGAGCGTGTACCTTTAGGTACTTGAATACCACTTTATCAAGATTAAACATCACCGTATCATACTTGACCTACGAATGAAATGATCTTTTTAATACAATTCATTTTTTCTGAATTGACCTAAATATGATTGTAACTTATGCTTCTCGGTATACATATTAATTTAAAATATCTGTATCACGAGACAACAAAGGCATTTCACCTGTTAATATTGTTATGTTAATACCTATATGCTTGGATAACTCGTGCCAAAAACAAGCCAATCTTTGTTGGATTCATTGCTTCTTGAAAAATTTTGAAAGCAGTATGCGTTTACCCTATAATGCACTTTTAAACTTGAACATGCATTAATTCTGCGCATAACATAAATTCAGTTATCTTTGACTAATTGCTAAAGCGCCGTTTAGATATAGCTTATAAAATGAAAAGTATAATGTCGTCTGTATTTCAGTAATGACATTAACGATGTCAGCCAAGCATACATTTGGAATCAACCATACCGAATATATTCAATTTTTTCATGTAACTCGAGCCTTCTATACAATGTATATACGTAATTGTTATTATTATGCCGTTGGTGAATATTAACTATTAATGACGCAGGTTTTGTCGAAAATCTCTTCAATATGACAATAGTTCTAAATGTATCCTGTGCGAAACTAATAGTTGCAATTTATATGTGAGGGTCAATAGTTGTGAAAGATATTTCTATTATGCATCAGCAGTTTTAAGGTAGATGGACCATTAACATGTCGTTAAGTAATGGTTAAAAGTTGCCTTGCATCAAACCATTTAGTTTTGTGAGTACATAGATCAGTCTTCAACTGTTTATGGTCTATGAGTATCTAGTAGGTAAAGGTTGTTTAAAACGAAGCAGTCGCATAACCATTTGTTTTTGTGAAGAGAATTACCAACAATCCTTATTTGTAGTGGTCTACATTTTATTGTGTAAACTACCTACTAAATGAGTCAGCCACAGTTAATATCTATCGCTCTGATTTAAATCAATACCGGTAACGATTGACTGCTGAATTATTGAAATAAATGTATTTGAAAACATGAGAAAAATTACCTTATCATTGGACAAAAACATGTTGACCACTAATTTTGCTTATACCGTATATTGTAGACTATATTCAAATTATAAAAAATGTCAAAATTCAGCATAAAATGTGTTTAATAACTCAACAAAGTTTCGGACAGCTTAGCCTTCCAGAAAATTATTGCAGCCTTTCCCAATGGAATGAATTCAAAATTACAATTCTCATGTGTATTGTGGAAAGGGTTG
>NC_069136.1:57088991-57096491 GCF_026914265.1 Mya arenaria | reverse complement strand
CACAGGGCACAAAGACAACCTTTAAATAGGAAAGAAATGAAGCAGTACACATTTGCTAAAGTACGTTGACCATTTCCATAGTTATTGTAACAAGAAGCATGCTTATTTTAATGGGCAGTGTAACAATTGAGTATTCACAATAAATTATTACAAATGTAATTGGAAAGCAACAAGGCCGGTTAGCTCAGTCGGTTAGAGCGTCGTGCTAATAACGCGAATGTCGTGGGTTCGACCCCCACACTGGCCAGTACATTTTGAAATGTAAAGTTTTAAGCCTTATCTTGACAATTATAACAAACACTGCGTTACAAAATAAAGTTAAGAGACACAATTTAAATCTACTCGCCTTATTTGGTGTAGGAGTTTGCGAAATATGGATATTTATGAACTTCTCAATGTTACACATGGGTATAACTGACTATTTAGAAATTCTTCAATGCATAAATACATATTTGAAATAATCAAATAAATGGCCGAACCCACATCCGAACCCCTCAAAGTAGGCTGATAACTTCCACAACCTTGGCCTATCTATTAAGACTATGTAAAAAGAAATGTGGCAGCGGTGGGATTCGAACCCACGCCTCCGAAGAGACTGGTGCCTAAAACCAGCGCCTTAGACCGCTCGGCCACGCTACCTTCACATTACAATCAGAGGTTTATACTTAATTTTATCTTATTCGGTATTGTATCTTTAACTACGCGAATGTAACACCCGTATTGTTAACATGTATACTACATACAATCAATAATAGTCGGCGTATGTTAACAGGAGTGTGGCCGAGCGGTCTAAGGCGCTGGTTTAAGGCACCAGTCTCTTCGGAGGCGTGGGTTCGAATCCCACCGCTGCCACTAAATATTTTATCAACGGAAATCAGCAAGGTATATTATATGTATTTCATCAATGCTACAATAACATTTATATCACAGGGCACAAAGACAACCTTTAAATAGGAAAGACATGAAGCAGTATACATTTGCTAAAGTACGTTGACCATTTCCATAGTTATTGTAACAAGAAGCATGCTTATTTTAATGAGCAGTGTAACAATTGAGTATTCACAATAAATTATTACAAATGTAATTGGAAAGCAACAAGGCCGGTTAGCTCAGTCGGCTATAGCGTCGTGCTAATAACGCGAACGTCGTGGGTTCGACCCCCACACTGGCCAGTATATTTTGAAATGTAAAGTTTTAAGCCTCCCCTAGAATCAATCCTTACTCACTCTATCTTACTAATTCGATCTTGTACTAAGACGAAAACAACATGTATAGTATACAAATGTTTAATTTGTTGTAAGCGTCATGGCCAATCAACTGTACATACACAAACATTTTCACATATTTCAACGTATACGATCATAATAAACAACACATTTTCAATGAAATTATTCAAAAAGCATTGATATATCTATGTAACAACACAACTTTTGTAAAACATAAAGACAAAATTTTGTATATCATAATGTATACTGATTTCAAGAATATAATGATGAGTTCCGATGTTTGATATGAATGAACCCGTTAAGTTTTTTGAAATAAAAAACGTCGGACATGCTTGTACACAGCTTGATGACCATGCGCTGAATGAATCAATCAATATTGCACAGTAAACACGTGCTCGATAGAGCGCGAAATCATAGCGCCCCCAAGCGTATCGTTTCGGAACGATACAAGGGGAAACAATTTTCTCCTAATTCTTTTCAATCAAACGTAGAAAATTATATTTCCCTAGAATCAATCCTTACTCACTCTATCTTACTAATTCGATCTTGTACTAAGACGAAAAACAACATGTATAGTATACAAATGTTTAATTTGTTGTAAGTGTCATGGCCAATCAACTGAATTATAAAGAACGGGAAAGCGACTTTATAAAAAAACAAAACTAATTCGGAACTCATCATTTATAAACCCAAGCACTGTGAAACAACCAAACGTTGTTCTAAACTATCTTTTACGTAACCGTCTTTCGCTTTTTCACTCGCCCAACGTCCATGTCTCTTAAACATTCGGTCTTTTACACCTTTGTTTGCGGCAGCCGTAGCCCCGTCAGAACGAAGTGAATGAAAGCCATATTTACGAACGTCTGTAACTAAAGGTTTGAAAGTTTTTATGAACAAATCTCTATTGTTGAATACGACATAGGCTTGTTAACACTTCTGACTTTAAATCCTGTTTTAGTAGCACTCAAGTTACAAAATATGTAAGATTCATCAGAAAATCCAGCCCATTGAATATACTTTTCCAAATTCTTAACAGGGCACAACAAAGTTCCAGTTCGCGCTATAACTATCCATGCGCCGTCTCTATATTGATCAGTTTTACTAGATTCTATAAATATTTCCATATATGCTGTACTTATAATAATATCACTTCTCTTTATCTTTAACAGTTCAGCACTTCTTAAAAAACCAGAAAAGGCTATTAAACATGCACAAATCATTCTCTGTGACATTAAGTTACATTCACCATAAAGACTATCATACATTTTTTGTAGGATACTAACAGTTATAGGTTCCTTCTTAATCGTAGACCTAGAATTTATACGTTTTGCTGATTCTAACACATTAATAACAAGTTTTGAATCAGTAGGGGAAACAAAACCATTAATTTCATGCATCCATTTTAAACTATAGAAAGCTGATATAATAGGTTTTGCTGTAGAAGCAGTCTGTATTAACGAAGTTAGATAGATAGCCACCGGAAAAGCCCTAGCGGGCAAAATGTCCCTAATCCCGAAACCGTTTGAAAGAGCCCAAACTTTCCACCTTTGAAACGACTGTTTATAGTTCTTGCACGTGCTGTCGGCTCTTGACTTTTGCAGTATATGAGGGAGAAGGGCCACCTTGTCCGCCAAGACCTCCGCCAGCTCGTCTATCTCGTGTTTGTGAATCTGGAAAAATAGATGTAAAAATCTTTTTAAATTAAATGTATCTTTTATTTGCAAAATGAACATATTAACATGTTAACTTTATAATGATACTATTAAATCTATTAAACAACAAAACTTATATCTTGTGAATATAACTAGTTATTAAAGCTATTTGAACGCTTTCAACCTTTGTTGCATAATCATAAAACATGAACGTATTACATAAGTACAACACATGGAGTTTTTCATAAATTCTAAAACTATTCTCAAGGCTGCCTGGCCTGCATATGTATGTGGGTACATAACTTGTACTGGCTATTCTAATGGCCGCCGGGCCTGCATATTTATATGAACACACAACTGGCTATTCTAATGGCTGCCGGGCCTGCATATTTATATGAGCACATAACTAAAACTGGCTATTCTAATGGCCGCCGGGCCTTCGTATATATGCGTACATCACTTTAACTGGCTATTCTAATGTCCGCCGAGCCTGTATATATAAATGCGTGCGTTTCTTTCGCTGACTATTCTAATGGCTGTCAAGCCTACATATATGAAAATGCATTACTTCATTGCAATAAATATGTCTACAAGACCATTATCTGAAATTTATGTACTTTAGGTACTATTGTGAGAACTAAATGTTCTATAACTGTGCACATGTCTCACAGACTATTGTTAAAAGCGCTCGACCTATAACGCACGTAAAACATAATTTGCGTTACGTTTGCCTAAATTCACGTGTAAATTTTACAATATTTGCTTCTAAAACTTCAACAGAGTAATTTCTGGCTACTGAAAACATTTAAAGCGAATAAATGTACTATCAAGCATTTTATATTTGTCATTGATCAGCGTACAAACGTACAAATATGCCCTAAGGCTATATATAATATGCTGTAGGAATTAAAAACTCGTGATTATCATATAATGCAAAACAAAATTGACTGGTAAAAAATGGAAATGCCACAATTTGAGAGCATGTTGTAACGCAATTAACGTAATTATGTTTTACGTGCAGCTGTGTGGAGCAAAGGGAGATAATAAAGCACTATAATTGCTCTAAATCAGTACATGATTTAACTCCCTTCTATCAAAATTTAACCAATAGTGCCAACATTTGGAAATTTAAATCCTTATTTCCAAACAACCCTTTTCCGTTTTTGCAAATTGTGTAAAAACTCTTTGATGTTGGTAAATACATCCAGTCTAACACTGCATCTGTAAAAGTCCCAAGTGGACATAATAAAGGCCAAAAGCTTGAAGACGGCCAGTACGGAACTATCAAAACTCCAAACACATGGTCAGTAATCATTTTCCTGATAACTCTCGGAAGGATACAAATTGGTGGCACGAACAGTCCAAATTTACCAGACCAATTCTCAGTAAATGCATCTATGCCACTGGAACCTTTGTTCCAAAATCTTGTATAGAAGCAAGGCAATTTTGCATTGAAATCAGACGCAAACCAATCTACTTCAAGATTCCCCCTTTTATTCTGAACCATATCTACTATTGCTTGCGAAACACCCCAATCGTCGTAATCTACGATTTTTGACAAATAATCAGCTTTGTCGTTTTCGGACCTTGGAATCCATTCCATTTCTACGATAATAGAATTTGACGCGCAATATCTATAAATATCTAAAGCGGTTTCTTGTAATTCAGGTACCATTGAACCATTAGCTACAATTTTTGAAACGGATTGGTTGTCCGTAAACCATTTTACCCTCTGAAACCTCAAATTTTGAACCAATGACAACAGGACTCTATACACAGCCATTAACTCCCTCCACGTGGAGGACTTCAACATTTCGTCAGGTGACCTAACACCGTGTGCTTCTCCGTTAACTGTACTAACCTCGTAACCACCGTACGCGTACGACGAAGCATCAGTGTAAACTATCTTTGAACAAGAATGACTTTCAAAGAGTCTTCTACAATTTGACGAAGGCAACTCATTTTCCCAGAAACGAAGTTGGTCCTTACTTTGTGTGCTTAAATACACATAGAAATACCAGTGAGGGGCCTGAATAATGTCCATACTTAAATAACGTGTCATAATCTGAGCAACGTTACCTATGACAATTAACATGGACATAATTTGACCTGTAAAACTTGCTAGCTTTATAACGTTCACCCTACTGTGACTTCGTACACTGTTAACAAGACCTTGAAGAATGTCCTTACATTTTTCAAGCCTAGCATGAGGTATAGACAAAGATCCTGTGTTTGAATCTATATCATTTCCAAGAAATTGCATGTTTTGAACTGGTACCCAAATGCATTTTTCAGCTTTTGGAACGAACCCCGAGGAGATCAAATCTTGCTTTACTACAGCGCTTAGATCTACAGTACTATCGTAAGTCCGGCTTGAACCTAAACCATCGTCTAGAAACATCATAACTCTAAAGCCTTCACCCCTCCATTTAGATACCAAGGGCCTAGCAACTTTACTATAAATAAAAGCACTGCTGCTTAAACCGAATGGCAATACTAAAAATTTATAAAAAACAGTTTTACCGAGGCTGTTTACCCAAGAGAATCATAGAAACTCAGTATGAAGCGAGTAGATTTCTATAAAATGATATGCTGAGTGTATGTCAAATTTTATCATCCAACAATCTTGTTCAAAAAAGCCTAATGCAGTTTTGATGTCATCATACTTAAAATATTGTTTCCATAAATGTCGATTAACGATTAAAATCCAAAATTAAACGTTATTTTTGATTGATCCTGACACTGACAGTGAGTGGGCTAACTACATGAGGCCTAGACTCACAAACTTGAATTAAATTTCTTATTAACAAATCATTCATGGCTTCAGAAACAAATTCAGAATTATCTAAAGCAGACTTATTATTCCTTAAACAACAAGATGCTAGTAAAGAATAAAAAGGGATTTTATAACCGTTTTCTATTGTGTCTATTATGAAATCATTTGTACAAATTCGTTTCCAAAAATATAAATGTTCTCTAAGCCTACCACGAACTATAATGTCTTTTTGCCCGGATTCATACTCAAAATAATCAGTAGTCAAATTGTGTGAATGTTCCTGTTCTTTACAATGTTCTGACAAATATGAAATATACTCATCTTCCACGGTGCTGGTGCCCTGTGCCACGTCATTTCTTGGCGGCTGAGGCGTCGGCCTTGAAGACGGCGGCACCGGTGGTGTACGGACATTGTCGCCGGAAGTGGTCGTGTTCCCCACAGGAGTAACAGGAACCAAACGGGAGACTGGTTCTGGGAGCGTTGCCGTAGAAGCCACGAAAAGACCCCCTGCCTCTTGGAGCCTGCTGCCTG
The DNA here is from genome assembly GCF_026914265.1 of Mya arenaria. Lineage (NCBI taxonomy): Eukaryota > Metazoa > Mollusca > Bivalvia > Myida > Myidae > Mya > Mya arenaria. The sequence continues at coordinate 57,090,306 of NC_069136.1, read as the reverse complement.
TATGCGTCTGGTTGAAAACCACGGTAAGCAGGATACCCATACAAAGCGCCGGAAGTAACGGTTGCAGAAGGCGTCTTGCGTGCTGACTGAAGACGCTTGACGCTCTTGTTTTTTCGCTTCTTGAGAGCTTGCGTTTCGGCCTTACGTAACTTAGTTTCATCATCAGAGTCACTGGCTAGTGGATTGGATTCGTAACAATTCACGGTGTCCCATCCACCCTCGGAGCTATCAGCAATACGAATTAACTTTTGCCTGTGTTTCAGTTTATCTATTCCTTCAGAGAGAACATCTTTGCAGTAGGATACTTTGTCGTTTTCCAAAGCCCAACAAGCTTGACTCATAAAGTCAATAATCTCCGCGTTGAATGTGTATTGAACTTTGTTACCTTGCCTCTTCCACTGCACGTCTATGTCCGTTTTCAATTTCTTAACTTCCTTTCCAATAGAAACACTGTTTCCCCTAAATTCCTCACGCAAAGCAGATACTTCGTCACTTTGTTGCGAAAGTTTATTTGAAATATCACGCAACTGCATGGCAATTGTATTGTCGGAATAAGAATTATCGTCGGACATGCTTGTACACAGCTTGATGACCATGCGCTGAATGAATCAATCAATATTGCACAGTAAACACGTGCTCGATAGAGCGCGAAATCATAGCGCCCCCAAGCGTATCGTTTCGGAACGATACAAGGGGAAACAATTTTCTCCTAATTTTTTTCAATCAAACGTAGAAAATTATATTTTTCTTGACAATTATAACAAACACTGCGTTACAAAATAAAGTTAAGAGACACAATTTAAATCTACTCGCCTTATTTGGTGTAGGAGTTCGCGAAAATATGGATATTTATTAACTTCTCAATGTTACACATGGGTATAAACAGACTAATTAGAAATTCTTCAATGCATAAATACATATTTGAAATAATCAAATAAATGGCCGAACCCACACCCGAACCCCTCAAAGTAGGCTGATAACTTCCACAACCTTGGCCTATCTATTAAGACTATGTAAAAAGAAATGTGGCAGCGGTGGGATTCGAACCCACGCCTCCGAAGAGACTGGTGCCTAAAACCAGCGCCTTAGACCGCTCGGCCACGCTACCTTCACATTTCAATCAGAGGTTTATACTTAGTTTTATCTTATTCGGTATTGTATCTTTAACTACGCGAATGTAACACCCGTATTGTTAACATATACATGTATACTACATACAATCAATAACAGTCGGTGTATGTTAACAGGTAGCGTGGCCGAGCGGTCTAAGGCGCTGGTTTAAGGCACCAGTCTCTTCGGAGGCGTGGGTTCGAAT